>NC_084721.1:600000-879794 GCF_033807575.1 Cydia pomonella | reverse complement strand
CAAGCTCTGCCTTGCTGACCACCGCCTTATGCGGCGGCACCTACCCCAGAGACTTGGATGTGGCCTTCACTGAACTTAACGCCGTAAGTCCAAGGCACACAACGGTATAGAATCTGTCGTCGTCCAAACCAGAACTAGCCCCACCTTCTGTACACCTTTCCCGGAGACTTACATGTGGCCTTCACTGAACTTAACGCCGTAAGTTTATCTACACACGGTATAGACTTCCTCATCATCCACCCAGAACAGCTCTGCCTTGCTGACCACCGCCTTATGCGGCGGCACCTACCCAGAGACTTGGATGTGGCCTTCACTGAACTTAACGCCGTAAGTCCAAGCACACAAGGTATAGAATCTGTCGTCGTCCAACCAGAACTAGCCCCACCTTCTGTACACCTTTCCCGGGACTTACATGTGGCCTTCACTGAACTTAACGCCGTAAGTTTCATGCACAAGGTATAGAATCCCACGTCATCCAACCAGAACAAGCCCCGCCTTGAAGACCACCGCTTTCTGCGGCACATACCCTGGAGACTTGGATGTGGCTTTCACTGAATTTAAACGCCGTAAGTCCAAGTACACAAGTATAGAATCCCTCGTCATCCAACCAGAGTAACTCCCGGCCTTGCTGACCACCGCCTTATGCGCGGCACCTACCGTGGAAACTTGGATTTGCCATTACTGAACTTAACGCCGTAGTTGCTTGTAGGATGCAAGGTATATAAACGTGATCAACTACTTAGTTTTGCACAGTGGTACTTTCAATGTTGTTTTTTTTCGATTACTAATGAAGATGTTTATTTGCATCGAGAGACGGAGAGATATGTCGTGGCTGCGACACGAGTTATTATGTTATCGGTGTAGATTTAAAATCAACTTTTATTTTGCAGAAAATAACAGAGGAAGTGAAGAAACTCCGCGAAAACGTCCCAACCGACTGCCCCTACATACAGCGAGTAACTATGTTCCTGCAAGCCGCGGACAGTACTGTCCTCCGCGGCATGACCGGCGCCAGCCACGCCGCCATACTGCTTCGCAGCCTGACGCTAGCTCGCTGGGAGCCGCTCCGAGAGGTCAGTGACCTGCACACCGTGTAGCCTACAGCCACGCCGCCATACTGCTTCGCAGCCTGACGCTAGCTCGCTGGGAGCCGCTCCGAGAGGTCAGTGACCTGCACACCGTGTAGCCTACAGCCACGCCGCCATACTGCTTCGCAGCCTGACGCTAGCTCGCTGGAAGCCGCTCCGAGAGGTCAGTGACCTGCACACCGTGTAGCCTACAGCCACGCCGCCATACTGCTTCGCAGCCTGACGCTAGCTCGCTGGGAGCCGCTCCGAGAGGTCAGTGACCTGCACACCGTGTAGCCTACAGCCACGCCGCCATACTGCTTCGCAGCCTGACGCTAGCTCGCTGGGAGCCGCTCCGAGAGGTCAGTGACCTGCACACCGTGTAGCCTACAGCCACGCCGCCATACTGCTTCGCAGCCTGACGCTAGCTCGCTGGGAGCCGCTCCGAGAGGTCAGTGACCTGCACACCGTGTAGCCTACAGCCACGCCGCCATACTGCTTCGCAGCCTGACGCTAGCTCGCTGGGAGCCGCTCCGAGAGGTCAGTGACCTGCACACCGTGTAGCCTACAGCCACGCCGCCATACTGCTTCGCAGCCTGACGCTAGCTCGCTGGGAGCCGCTCCGAGAGGTCAGTGACCTGCACACCGTGTAGCCTACAGCCACGCCGCCATACTGCTTCGCAGCCTGACGCTAGCTCGCTGGGAGCCGCTCCGAGAGGTCAGTGACCTGCACACCGTGTAGCCTACAGCCACGCCGCCATACTGCTTCGCAGCCTGACGCTAGCTCGCTGGGAGCCGCTCCGAGAGGTCAGTGACCTGCACATCGCTTATTTTTTCTTGTCACCATCAATCAAGCTGAGCCAGCGTTAAAGTTAGGGACCAGGGTACATGACGTCACACCTTGCTAAAAAGTGTAGCACGGCTGGACGTCACGTGAGACTTTAACGGGTCGTCTGATACACATTTTACGACATTCAAAATTAAATTCTGATCGATTTTATTTTAACATTATGATGTTTGCAGGTGCTCAAATTTACTGAAGCAGTTCAAATGCCCCGCGGGCCCAGTCGCGAACCTGCTGACGCAACTGGCGGCCCCGGAGAGGCGAGCGGCCCGCACTGTACCAACACCTGCCTCACGCCACCAAGGAACAACTCATCGCCGGTACAGTCGAATTCATAAATATGTATGCATTTCTTCACCTTAATCCATTGCAATAAGGTGAAAAAAATTATATATATTTATGAACTCGACTACTAATACATATAAATGTATTCAGTTATGTCATGACTTACGACAGTTTAAATCGGTTTTAGTAATAATACTTGCCATTAGCCAATATTCTTGTCTATGGAAAGTAGTTAGAGTTAGAACCAAGATAAGTTGGCAGCTATTTTGATGGCCCAGACTGGGCTAGTGTTATTTTAAATTTCTATGAAATTACGTTTTAAATAACACTTGCACAATTTGGGCTATCAAAATCGCTGCCTACTTAGCTTGGTCTAACTCTATTGATTATTTTGCGAATGCTATTTCACATGCGATGAAATGAATACAAATTTCACCATTTTAAGTATAAACGCACAATTAGAAAATAAAGTCAGGTTAAAAAAATAAACGACCATCGTCCAAATAGTTTACTAACAATAGGGAATATTACGCAAAACTACGTAGGGAGCGCCACTGGCACAAACTGTCAACAAACTTGATGAATCAGTGTCATATGTATTCGTACAAGTAATCTGTGAAAACTTGTCAATAAACTGTTTAAGGCATAGTATGTATAAGTTACTGTATAGTTTACGGTTCGTGCTAGTGCTGCCTCTGGCGGCAAAACATTGCAGTATTACTCGTAACCCTTTACAAATATATAAAGTCCCCGGTGGTCAGCTTAGGGTGTTGAATCATTAATCATTTATTTATTGAATCATTTACACATGTATTAGTTATTGTTGCTGTTGGACAACGCGCTGATATGGCTAAAATTTGATTTTTATCTTTATGCCACAGCGCTGGAAGCGGCCACTCCAAACCACCTTGGAGGCAATCGGAAATCGCATCATCGAGACACAAAACACTCGTGTGGTGGTGGACGTCATCTCCACGCTTCTGGAGAAGAACCAGCAGGGCGCCTACGAATCCGAGGTAAAGCAGTCTGCTATAGGTATGGGCAGGAGTTGAAGTCACTACAACAAACTCATTAATGACACCGAGATTTTAAAATTTAGCTAGTTGATCCGCCAACTGCAATATGGACCAAAAAGTTTCGTCGAGGTTTTTTTGAAGTGAAATCTTCTTTAGCGGCGTTGTGCACTTTTGTGATGGGGAAAAAATGTTAACCTCGCGACAGGTCACGTGACCGACAGATTCGTCAGATTGAATATTATTATAGTGCTGACGTGTTAAATTTTTTATGTAATATAAATTGTCATGTTTGTGTACGATAGCGCAATAAATGAATATTGTATTTTACCACATAAATGATAGTAGTTTTATACTGATAATTAAAGCAATTCGTGCAAAATTATTCCCTAACCATTCCAAAATATCAATAATGCACAACGTTAATATTCAAGTTTTCACTTCTGCCCGTTGTTTTTTTTAGCTTAATGTCGTGCGCTTAAGTCACGTTCACTCGTCCATTCATTCAATACTGTTTTGGCGGGTAGTACTTTGTGTAGCTGTGTCTAATCATTCGCCTCTACTAAATAGCCGAAAGGGACAGTGTCCTACATTAGAAAAGGACATGAGTTGTCCCTGATTCGCTGTCAAACTTCGGTTTTGTAGGAAGTTTTATATCTGTACTGTAGTAGGTACCATTATTTATTCTGTGCCTATGGCGAGTAAGAACAGTTCGGTTGGACAATCCAGCACTCAATTCGTCTCGTTTCATTAACCAGTTCTGAGCTAATTACTTCTAGGGATATCAAGAATCTATTTCTTAATATATAACAGATATTTCAAACGAATTTTTGTTTGATTGTCATAAATGCTCGAAATATTTTTGAAAATTAATTTCTGTTGTGTAACCTATCGGTTATACCCCTGTATATAATGGGGTTTTATTTGGCAAATTGTTTATTAGAGTGGCCAATCTAACTGCAATTTTAGTATCTGCCATATTAATTTACTTTTTTTATTTGTCATGCTCTAAAAGTGGGTCGTTGTTGTTCTAAAGTGTGCAGAAAATAATATGTTTCTGCTCTAGAGCACTATACTTTCTAAGTACGTGTTTTTACTATAAGCAATGAACATTTTAAATGGATTTATTGTAGAATTTCTATTCTGATAATGAACTCCCCATTTCATAAATAAAACAATATTTTAACCTAAATTGTTTATTGAAAGTACCCTCAAGAAATACTACTGATATTTATGAAAATGAAATGAAAATGAAAATATTTAATTCAGACACCAAGTATCCATATTTTTACTTAACCGTGTTTATTTTTTAGTTATTTTTTAATTTGTGTTTTTACATGGAAGGTTAATGGCGCCCTCTCGCCATTCCTAAGGAAATTTACATATACTTGGAAATTTCGACGCATGCTACCGAGCCCAGGTGGCCGAGCGGTTCAGGTATCTGATGTGTAAACGGAGGTCGCTGGTTCAATTCCAGCCCTGGGCACTGGAGGTCTTGGTTAAATTCTTTGTATATATTTACTCCATTATACACTTATTTCATTTAGGGTCAAACTAGCTGAATTAAGAGGTAAAAAAAGCTTTGCGATCCTAACGAATAACGCTACTTTTTCTATGAAATTCCATTTCGGGAGAAAACTGTTTCCACTAACTAAATCTTAACAAATCTTTTTGATTTTGATGTCCAGCGCTTCAGCATAATACATTCTGGGATAGCGAAACCTATATCGCTTTAAAAAATAAAATTTCAAAAAAAGGAAAACCAAACCACGTTTTTCATTGTGTCAATAACATACTTAAAAAAATATTAGAAGTGGATAACGATTTTCTCTTTTTGTATGGACAAGTCGAGTACAATCCATACATCGCTCTTCATTTTCAAATATGTTATACAGGTAAAAGTGGAAATAGGCGCCTCCCCGCCCGCGCCGCACGTGTTCGGCCGGCGCGGGCTCGGCTGCGGGCTGCTGCTGGACTGGATGTCGGAGCTGCAGCGCGAGACGCTCGGCCCGCAGCCTGAACGACAGGTGACACTTAGAGGCTGTCAATACCTAAAGCGCGCACACTGTCTATTTGTATCGGAGTAAATGAGACAGCACTGTCGCATGTTACTGGGCCTGGGCAAGGGAATAATAAGAAAAATATTTAAATAAAAAAAACTGGATTATTAGTGTAATATTTTACTCAACCACGGTTTAGATATAAATGTTTTGAAATTGTGATTTTAATTGCAGACCCATAAGTCAAAACAATAAAGACATAAAACCGTTTAATTGTGATTTTAAGACCAATCTTTGCAATTATTTTCTATCGAGCCGATTTCGTTCAATCGTGTATCGAGTACAACCACGGTCTTTGATATATTAATATGAACATATATTTTTCTTACTTGACTAAAACAAATAGTCTTTCTTAAAAAACTGTTTAAGTAACATCAATTTCAAGGACATTGGGTGTTGACAGCCTCTTAAAAGCCGTTTAGGTTTTTTTATTCTTTAGGTATAAAGGGAACGTGTGTGTAGACACTTCTACTGCTCTCCTGCATCTTTTTGGCGGGCCCGATTAAAAGCTCGCGGGCAGATGTCATCATCAATGGCCACATCATCTATTGTAGATGTTTGTTGCGACGCTTGTGGGTTTAAGTGGTCCCGTATGGCCGTTGATGGCCATAAAGTCCTATAGCGCGCACACAAGACGTGAGTGGAGGAGTGGTAGAGCATGACGAAGACTTTTCTCTTAAGGTTCTCCAGCCAGTCATCTTCATGCTTTGACTTTAATGTCGAGTAATCCTGGGCGGCTGTAGAGTTGTGGCAAATTGGACTTAAACTATCTTACTGAGTGTGATGTGTTATTCCTTTACAGATGCGGTTAATGTTCCGGTCGGGGTCGGCGGCGTGGCGGCCGCTGCTGGTGACGCTACTGGCGCACCGCGCCTCGTGGCGCACGCTGCACACCTGCCTCTCCACCCTGCTGCAGCCTGACGGGTAATGTGGACCTTAATGTTATGTAGATAAGGTGCAATGTTCCGGTCGGGGTCGGCGGCGTGGCGGCCGCTGCTGGTGACGCTGCTGGCGCACCGCGCCTCGTGGCGCACGCTGCACACCTGCCTCTCCACCCTGCTGCAGCCTGACGGGTAATGTGGACCTTAATGTTATGTAGATAAGGTGCAATGTTCCGGTCGGGGTCGGCGGCGTGGCGGCCGCTGCTGGTGACGCTGCTGGCGCACCGCGCCTCGTGGCGCACGCTGCACACCTGCCCTCTCCACCCTGCTGCAGCCTGACGGGTAATGTGGACCTTAATGTTATGTAGATAAGGTGCAATGTTCCGGTCGGGGTCGGCGGCGTGGCGGCCGCTGCTGGTGACGCTGCTGGCGCACCGCGCCTCGTGGCGCACGCTGCACACCTGCCTCTCCACCCTGCTGCAGCCTGACGGGTAATGTGGACCTTAATGTTATGTAGATAAGGTGCAATGTTCCGGTCGGGGTCGGCGGCGTGGCGGCCGCTGCTGGTGACGCTGCTGGCGCACCGCGCCTCGTGGCGCACGCTGCACACCTGCCTCTCCACCCTGCTGCAGCCTGACGGGTAATGTGGACCTTAATGTTATGTAGATAAGGTGCAATGTTCCGGTCGGGGTCGGCGGCGTGGCGGCCGCTGCTGGTGACGCTGCTGGCGCACCGCGCCTCGTGGCGCACGCTGCACACCTGCCTCTCCACCCTGCTGCAGCCTGACGGGTAATGTGGACCTTAATGTTATGTAGATAAGGTGCAATGTTCCGGTCGGGGTCGGCGGCGTGGCGGCCGCTGCTGGTGACGCTGCTGGCGCACCGCGCCTCGTGGCGCACGCTGCACACCTGCCTCTCCACCCTGCTGCAGCCTGACGGGTAATGTGGACCTTAATGTTATGTAGATAAGGTGCAATGTTCCGGTCGGGGTCGGCGGCGTGGCGGCCGCTGCTGGTGACGCTGCTGGCGCACCGCGCCTCGTGGCGCACGCTGCACACCTGCCTCTCCACCCTGCTGCAGCCTGACGGGTAATGTGGACCTTAATGTTATGTAGATAAGGTGCAATGTTCCGGTCGGGGTCGGCGGCGTGGCGGCCGCTGCTGGTGACGCTGCTGGCGCACCGCGCCTCGTGGCGCACGCTGCACACCTGCCTCTCCACCCTGCTGCAGCCTGACGGGTAATGTGGACCTTAATGTTATGTAGATAAGGTGCAATGTTCCGGTCGGGGTCGGCGGCGTGGCGGCCGCTGCTGGTGACGCTGCTGGCGCACCGCGCCTCGTGGCGCACGCTGCACACCTGCCTCTCCACCCTGCTGCAGCCTGACGGGTAATGTGGACCTTAATGTTATGTAGATAAGGTGCAATGTTCCGGTCGGGGTCGGCGGCGTGGCGGCCGCTGCTGGTGACGCTGCTGGCGCACCGCGCGCTCGTGGCGCACGCTGCACACCTGCCTCTCCACCCTGCTGCAGCCTGACGGGTAATGTGGACCTTAATGTTATGTAGATAAGGTGCAATGTTCCGGTCGGGGTCGGCGGCGTGGCGGCCGCTGCTGGTGACGCTGCTGGCGCACCGCGCCTCGTGGCGCACGCTGCACACCTGCCTCTCCACCCTGCTGCAGCCTGACGGGTAATGTGGACCTTAATGTTATGTAGATAAGGTGCAATGTTCCGGTCGGGGTCGGCGGCGTGGCGGCCGCTGCTGGTGACGCTGCTGGCGCACCGCGCCTCGTGGCGCACGCTGCACACCTGCCTCTCCACCCTGCTGCAGCCTGACGGGTAATGTGGACCTTAATGTTATGTAGATAAGGTGCAATGTTCCGGTCGGGGTCGGCGGCGTGGCGGCCGCTGCTGGTGACGCTGCTGGCGCACCGCGCCTCGTGGCGCACGCTGCACACCTGCCTCTCCACCTGCTGCAGCCTGACGGGTAATGTGGACCTTAATGTTATGTAGATAAGGTGCAATGTTCCGGTCGGGGTCGGCGGCGTGGCGGCCGCTGCTGGTGACGCTGCTGGCGCACCGCGCCTCGTGGCGCACGCTGCACACCTGCCTCTCCACCCTGCTGCAGCCTGACGGGTAATGTGGACCTTAATGTTATGTAGATAAGGTGCAATGTTCGGTCGGGGTCGGCGGCGTGGCGCCGCTGCTGGTGACGCTGCTGGCGCACCGCGCCTCGTGGCGCACGCTGCACACCTGCCTCTCCACCCTGCTGCAGCCTGACGGGTAATGTGGACCTTAATGTTATGTAGATAAGGTGCAATGTTCCGGTCGGGGTCGGCGGCGTGGCGGCCGCTGCTGGTGACGCTGCTGGCGCACCGCGCCTCGTGGCGCACGCTGCACACCTGCCTCTCCACCCTGCTGCAGCCTGACGGGTAATGTGGACCTTAATGTTATGTAGATAAGGTGCAATGTTCCGGTCGGGTCGGCGGCGTGGCGCTGCTGGCGCACGCTGCTCACCTGTCTCTCCACCTTACTACAGCCTAAAGGGTAAATTGTTCTTTAATATACACATAACAAAGCCCTATATTCGAGGCCATCCCGAACATTAACTAATTCCTAACATCACACGTGAACGAGTCCGATATTCACAATCCTTCAGGAGCGTTAGGCGCCTATTGCCAACCTCCTGCTCTTGCAAGACATGATGTAACTAGTCTAATAATTGTCAGCCGCTTTGAAAATAATTTCTTTCCTTACACGATTATACGATACTTATACGATTTTGCTCGTATATTTTTTTCACTGCGCCTCGCGTCACATATTTCAGAAAATTCATTTCGGTTTTGCCTCAACGAAAACAGCACGCGGCACGCTTGGCGGCAGTTCGAGGCATGTTGTTAATGTATTCCAGTTTTAATTCTTAGACATAAAGACATGCACTTACAGAAACATAACAGGCGTAGCGATTAAAAATACGTCAGTAAAACAAATTGGACACAAACCTATTGTTGATTAGGGGCTGGGCGGCGAGCGGAGTGCTGGACTTCGCGGAGACCCTGATGGGCTCCGAGCGCGTGTGGCAGGGCCGCGACCGCGCCGCGCCGCGCCACCAGGCGCCCTGCCATCTGCACCGGCTCACCCACGCGCAGGTCCGTCCACTTGCTGATCATACAGTACCATACCAATCAGGTATTCAGACAATACATCGACATAAATAACAAATTCATACAACAAACAAAACAGAAATAGAGGTGAAGCCGAAGTGGTCAACGGCGCTGATTTTCTGTGGACGTAGTGTTTTTGTGTGATAGAAATACATCTAAAACTGTAAAACACATTCTTATTCTTTAAGTTGCTGTGATTCACCTTTTTTTACTTATTATTTTATTTGTTCCCGAGTCATGGGTATTTTCTATGTATTTAAGTATTTATATATTATATATATCGTTGTCTAAGTACCCTCGACACAAGCCTTATTGAGATTACTGTGGGACTTAGTCAATTTGTGTAATAATGTCCTATAATATTTATTTATTTATTTTACTACCTAGTAGGAACTCCTTCTAAGTCGTCATGTCCGAGAGTCCCATTATCTGGGTCGTATTTTATAAACCTACAAGTTACAGTTTACATGTCTAAAGCGACTAATTTGGCCATAACGTCCATTGCCGCTGATCGAGCGCATGTAGAATGTCGTTTTACATCTGATAATTTGTAACCTTTATCTTTATTTTTGCCCTGATAACCACGAGAAATCTTTCAGGCATTTGTTTTTCCCAAACGCCGGTAATTGCTTCGAGTACTTTTCCGTGGCCGAGATATTTTAGAAGTCGATCCAATAGCGATTTACGATTGAACTTAAATAGAATCTGTTTGCAGCTGGAAGTCCTAATCAAATATATCATGGAAGAGGCGGAAGAAGCCGGCCCTGACCTGGACAGCATGCGGCGCCGCATCGAGGCGCGCTTGCCCTTAGCGCTGCGCTGCGCGCCCGACGCGCCGGCGCTGCTCGCCGCCGCCGCCGCCGCACAGCCTCTGCTGCTGCTGCTGCTGTACATGAAGGTACACCAGCTGTCCCACACGTACATGACGCCCGCGAGATAAATCGTCCCTCTCGAATCAATACAGCTAGAAAAAGACGGGTGCTAAGCCCGCTTATCTCTCCCGCTGCGCTGTGCGCCCGGCGGGCTCGCCCCTCCTGCTCCCGCCGAGCCGCCACTGCTACTGTACATGAAAGCGCTTAATACAAACTTAACTGGCCTAAGAACCATAACAAAACCTAATAGCGTAACTATATAGTGGCATAACGAACAAAATGCCAGGCCTGGAGGAGGACTTCAGAGAGCCCGGAGGTCCAGACTCCTCACTGCCTCTATTCAATAAATTTACAACCGCCTTCAATTGAAATACCTCATCCCGTTGCAATAAGGTTTACAAATGGTCAGTTCTTTATGTGCAACCAGTGGTTTTTAATCCTCAAAAGATTGGGGAACCCTTAATGTTTGAGAAGGTAGCACTTCGATTTTCACTCGAGGCGGTTGGTTCTAAAATTTCTCCTACCGATTTATAGCCCCTACTTTTCGTATCCAGGTGCCAAAGATCCGGCAACTCCTAATGGAGAGTGCAGAGCGGCCTCTGACCACGTGTCCACTGGAAGGGGCGGAGCCCTACCAACAAGTAGCGGCCAGCTCCACCAGCGCCACCGACCGCGTGTCCCACACGCTGCTGACGGCACTCGCGCACCCGAGCAAGGAGCACGGCAAGGAGCCAACTTCAAGTGAGTGAGACAGACACAGGGGCGAACTGCGGTGTGAAAAAGATATTATTAGTTTACGAGACTTTACATGTTGAGTTATTTATTGTTATGTGATTGTGTACAGGACTTGGCGCCTGGAAGCCGGCGTGCGCTCGCTGTGGGCGCGCGTGGGCGGCGCGGGCGCGCGCGCGCTGCCGCTGGCCGGCGCGCTGCTGCGCGGCGCCGTGCCCGCCCCGGCCAGGGCGCATCTCCTCTCCGCGCTCGAGTTGCTGCCGGACCATGAACTGCAGCGGCCTGATACAAGGTGACGTACAGGACATGGCGCCTGGAAGCCGGCGGGCGCGCTGCTGCGCGGCGCCGTGCCCGCCCGGCCAGGGCGCATCTCCTCTCCGCGCTCGAGTTGCTGCCGGACCATGAACTGCAGCGGCCTGATACAAGGTGACGTACAGGACATGGCGCCTGGAAGCCGGCGGGCGCGCTGCTGCGCGGCGCCGTGCCCGCCCCGGCCAGGGCGCATCTCCTCTCCGCGCTCGAGTTGCTGCGGACCATGAACTGCAGCGGCCCGATACAAGGTGACGTACAGGACATGGCGCCTGGAAGCCGGCGGGCGCGCTGCTGCGCGGCGCCGTGCCCGCCCCGGCCAGGGCGCATCTCCTCTCCGCGCTCGAGTTGCTGCCGGACCATGAACTGCAGCGGCCCGATACAAGGTGACGTACAGGACATGGCGCCTGGAAGCCGGCGGGCGCGCTGCTGCGCGGCGCCGTGCCCCCGCCCCGGCCAGGCGCATCTCCTCTCCGCGCTCGAGTTGCTGCCGGACCATGAACTGCAGCGGCCTGATACAAGGTGACGTACAGGACATGGCGCCTGGAAGCCGGCGGGCGCGCTGCTGCGCGGCGCCGTGCCCGCCCCGGCCAGGGCGCATCTCCTCTCCGCGCTCGAGCTGCTGCCGGACATGAACTGCAGCGGCCCGATACAAGGTGACGTACAGGACATGGCGCCTGGAAGCCGGCGGGCGCGCTGCTGCGCGGCGCCGTGCCCGCCCCGGCCAGGGCGCATCTCCTCTCCGCGCTCGAGTTGCTGCCGGACCATGAACTGCAGCGGCCCGATACAAGGTGACGTACAGGACATGGCGCCTGGAAGCCGGCGGGCGCGCTGCTGCGCGGCGCCGTGCCCGCCCCGGCCAGGGCGCATCTCCTCTCCGCGCTCGAGCTGCTGCCGGACCATGAACTGCAGCGGCCCGATACAAGGTGACGTACAGGACATGGCGCCTGGAAGCCGGCGGGCGCGCTGCTGCGCGGCGCCGTGCCCGCCCCGGCCAGGGCGCATCTCCTCTCCGCGCTCGAGCTGCTGCCGGACCATGAACTGCAGCGGCCCGATACAAGGTGACGTACAGGACATGGCGCCTGGAAGCCGGCGGGCGCGCTGCTGCGCGGCGCCGTGCCCGCCCCGGCCAGGGCGCATCTCCTTTCCGCGCTCGAGCTGCTGCCGGACCATGAACTGCAGCGGCCTGATACAAGGTGACGTACAGGACATGGCGCCTGGAAGCCGGCGGGCGCGCTGCTGCGCGGCGCCGTGCCCGCCCCGGCCAGGGCGCATCTCCTCTCCGCGCTCGAGCTGCTGCCGGACCATGAACTGCAGCGGCCTGATACAAGGTGACGTACAGGACATGGCGCCTGGAAGCGGCGGGCGCGCTGCTGCGCGGCGCCGTGCCCGCCCCGGCCAGGGCGCATCTCCTCTCCGCGCTCGAGCTGCTGCCGGACCATGAACTGCAGCGGCCTGATACAAGGTGACGTACAGGACATGGCGCCTGGAAGCCGGCGGGCGCGCTGCTGCGCGGCGCCGTGCCGCCCCGGCCAGGGCGCATCTCCTCTCCGCGCTCGAGTTGCTGCCGGACCATGAACTGCAGCGGCCTGATACAAGGTGACGTACAGGACATGGCGCCTGGAAGCCGGCGGGCGCGCTGCTGCGCGGCGCCGTGCCCGCCCCGGCCAGGGCGCATCTCCTCTCCGCGCTCGAGTTGCTGCCGGACCATGAACTGCAGCGGCCTGATACAAGGTGACGTACAGGACATGGCGCCTGGAAGCCGGCGGGCGCGCTGCTGCGCGGCGCCGTGCCCGCCCCGGCCAGGGCGCATCTCCTCTCCGCGCTCGAGCTGCTGCCGGACCATGAACTGCAGCGGCCTGATACAAGGTGACGTACAGGACATGGCGCCTGGAAGCCGGCGGGCGCGCTGCTGCGGGGCGCCGTGCCCGCCCCGGCCAGGGCGCATCTCCTCTCCGCGCTCGAGCTGCTGCCGGACCATGAACTGCAGCGGCCCGATACAAGGTGACGTACAGGACATGGCGCCTGGAAGCCGGCGGGCGCGCTGCTGCGCGGCGCCGTGCCCGCCCCGGCCAGGGCGCATCTCCTCTCCGCGCTCGAGTTGCTGCCGGACCATGAACTGCAGCGGCCTGATACAAGGTGACGTACAGGACATGGCGCCTGGAAGCCGGCGTGCGCTTGCTGTGGGCGCGCGTGTAAAGAAAGCAGCCAAATACGAAAATCGACTCAGTGGCAGACCATTAGCATTAAGTATTGCTTTAATAGTATTCATTGTCAGCCGTTTAACCCCGCTACTTCCGAAGTCACGACGTCTTATCGCCACAAATGTTTCCTCTAGGTACATATGTAGTCGTTATGCTGGATCACTTGTATTGTAAAGATAATAAATATGAAAAATCAACTCTTGTCATTTAGAGGTTTTCACGAAGAAATACTGGGATTTGGATTATATTAGAATGATAACGCTGAAGTAAAAAAAACTCGTTTAATTAACATAACGTACCTATTTATTTATTTATTGCCCTACAGCGAAGAAGTGCAAAACATTCTAGAGTGCTTCGTGCAAATGGCTGCGGCAGGGGGCCGAGAACGCGATCGCGACTCAACGCTACAACATCGAGTAGCCGCGCTCATGCGCCGCGTCGCTGCGCATAGCCCGCCTCGCACGCAGTAAGTTGTTAAATTTAGTATGGGCCCTAATTTTTACTAACAATGAATATTCACCATAAATAACTGGTTCAAAAAAGTTAAGGTCTAAATTATCAACACGGATATATGGCCAAATATATACACAACCTTAATATCAAGGGAAATATCTAGATTTTTTTCAAGTTGGTGAAATAAAAGCCAGAACATAATTGAGTTTATTTAGAACTACAATGATTCTTTTATAATTTATTATAGTGGATCTCTAAGCGCATTGGGCGAGGAAGCAGGCGCGGCGCCCGCGTCGGCCGCGCCGCCGCCACAGGCGTTGATGGCGCTGCAACGGAGAGATCCTCCTGATGATTTACACATATACATACAGGTAATATACATCGTGTTTTTATTAAATTCCTATAACTTCGGGCATGACCGTTTAAGGCCGTCCCCATCTGAATGACCTCGTGTGTTCCAACTCCCTCCCTTCCCCGTTATTCACCTTGACAACTTCAATTTGCACAAGCAAACAAATTATCTCACTTAAAACTCAATCACTCACTTTAAATTTAAATAAACAGTGCCCTATCACTCAAAAACTTTCAAAAGTCAATTGTGTATGTTCTACCGCTTGTGGGCTGGGCTGTGCTATGAAGAATTATTTGTCATGATGCCAACGGCCGCTTTCTACCACCGCACCGCTTGCCGTCGCGGGGTGTTCATCCTCACACCCTCGAACCTAAATGATCGCGTACTGTGCGGTTTTAAGAGGAATTTCCTCCCGCGGACGCTTCGGCTATGGAATGAGTTCCCTGCCGATGTTTTCCTGAGGGGCTACAGTATGGAGTTCTTCAAAAAAGGAGTCTCCAGGTTTCGAAAGAGTCGGCAACGCGCGTGTAATATCTCTGGTGTTGCAGGCGTCCATAGGCTATGGTAACAGCTTAGGCGGGCCGTATGCTTGTTTGCCACCAACGTATTATAAACAAAATAGGACGATTAATTTACAGAGAATATTTCGTGCGCGTCGCGTCGAGTGACATAGGTTCCCCGTCCGACGGCCAAGCGGCGTCTGCCCCTCGTCGCCGGGCAACGCACGAAGTTGAATAGTCTTGATTTTTCAAAAACCATTTATTTAATTGAAAAATCGGTAGACGTAATTGAAGTGTATCATTATTCACTATTGGTTAAAGTTTCATTTCTAAGTGTTGCATAATAAGGGAGTTAATACGGATTTAACTCGAGAAAAGGGTTCACGGAAAAATTATGTACTTGTGATACGGTATGTTTTTTCTAAATAGACCTAATCAAAGAGCAATAACCAAGCCAAAATAGTGTGTACTGAACTTAATTGTTTATACACGTTCAAGCATGCTATAGCCAAGTAAAAAAAAACCGAATATGGCCTGGTAGCGCCTTGAGGAAACTAAATGGCATAGTTAATAAATAAAAAAGTAATAAAATGTTGCAATCATGGTCGATACAACGTGCCTGCATTTAAATTTATTTTAAAGTTAAAATTTCAATCCCTTCCGACTTCGGGCCTTAGGTGTGAGTGGACACTGACTCACTTAATCTGTGAGAAAGAAGACAAGAAGATCATAGAAAACACAGTGGACCCGTTCCACTAGGGAAACCCAAGTAGTTTTATCTCACTGACAAGGTACTGTTCAAACCCCTTCCTATTCTTTGAGTCACATCCGTTCTTTCTTTACTCTGTTCCCAACAATAGTAGATTGTTAACCAAGGGTTGAAAGTGACCCATTTCACCTGAGATATTTTGGTTCGTTCGAGCGCCAATAGTTCGAATGGTGAAATGGGTCACTTCCAACCGAGTGAAACACTCTACTTTTCATATTGTTAGAACATATGTAAACTACATGCGTCATAGACTTATACGTTTTACTGGTTGTTTACTATAGCAACGCTTTTATAATTTGCTGTTGTCATCCACAAAAATTAAACACACTTATATTTAAATCAAGTGGTTTTTCTCTATTATGGTAGCAGAGCTTATGGTAACAGTCGCTTAATGTGAAGTGAGCGTCTGCGGAGTGCTGTGTGCGTTATTCTTTATGTCGTGAAAATTCTGCGCACGAAATTCCAAAATCGAAATGGCGACGTCCAGTTCGGGGGCGGCTATTGTTCCAGCTATTGAGAAATTAAATGGCATGGGGAACTACGGATCATGGAAATTCATGGAAGATGATCCTGATCCAAGAAGATTTGTGGGAGTGCGTCGAGAGCAATGATGGTGTGAAACCTATTTGCGACGATAAAAAGAAGCAACAGAAAGCACTGGCTCGCATTTGTCTGAGCATAAACCCTGTGGCCATCACGCACGTGCGTAACGCAACTACCGCACGGGAGGCGTGGGTAAGTCTTCAGACTGCATATGAAGACAGGGGTCTTTGCCGAAGACTGGGCTTAATGCGGCAGTTGTTTGGGATGAAGCTCCAGGAGTATCCCGATATGGAATCGTATCTTACGAAGATATGTGATGTCGCACAACAATTAACCGACATCGAAGCTCCGCTGAACGACGAGTTTCTAGCTGTGATAATGTTAAGTGGACTCACATCTGACTATGACCCACTGATAATGGCGCTAGAAAACTGCAGTGTCAAAGTGTCGAGCGAGCTGGTAAAGCAAAAGTTATTACAAGAACATCAGCGCCGGGCTAACGGAACGGACACGAGTAGTGGTTCCGTGATGGTGGCGAAGCGACGTGACGAAAAGCCGTCAAATGTTTCCGCTGCAAAAGGCTGGGCCACATTTCCAAGAATTGTCCAGAGAACAGGAAGGTGAAGGGACCCGTTGCCAAAGAAATGCACAAATGCTGAGCGCACTGTCGGTAGATGTGCAGAAGGATTTCTGGTACGTCGATTCGGGTGCATCGAGCCATTTCTGCAACCGGAGGGACATCCTTGACGACTTCGTTCCAGACACGAGCTTGGAAGTCACCGTGGCGAACGGCGAAAGGCTTTGTAGTGCGGGTCGTGGCAGTACCGAACTGCATGTTAAAGACGGTATAAAAACTCTTTGTAACGTAGTTAATATTCCGAACTTGTCATGTAATTTGCTATCTGTCAGCGCTTTGACGTCAAAAGGTTTTAAAATCGTATTTGTTTCTGATGTTTGTAATATTTATTTTGGAAATGTTTTATATGCTATTGCAAAATGTGAGAATGGTCTTTACAAATTACAAACCGTCTCGAACACGCGTAATAGTAAACCGAGATCGTCTGAGTCTGTGTCCGCTGAACATGTCGCGCGAACGTGGGGACTGGACGTAGTGTTATCTCTCAAGATGTGTGGCATCGTCGTCTATGTCATCTGAATTCAAGAAGCATGAACCTACTGAAATCAGGTATGGCCAACGGCATTGACTTTAATAACTCCGAGTTTAAACAATGTATTTCTTGCATAGAAGGGAAAACGCCTAAGTTACCGTTTCCAAAGAAATCGTTTACGAGAGCGACTGAAGTCTTAGGGCTCATACATACTGACGTTTGCGGGCCTATGCCGCAAACATCGTACGGTGGTTCGAGATATATGCTACTTTTTATAGATGATTTTTCGCGTAAAACGTTTAGTTATTTTATTAAAACGAAAGACGAAGTTTTTGTAAGTTTAAAGAATTCAAAACCCTAGTCGAGAATCAAACAAACAAAACTATAAAGATTCTGCGTAGTGACCGGGGAGGCGAGTTCGTAAATAAAAAGTTTGATGAATTTCTGAAGCAGCATGGCATCAGACACCAGCTGACAGTTCCTCATTGCCCAGAACAGAACTCGGTCGTCGAAAGGGCGAATCGCACGATTGTTGAGGCTGCGAGGTGTATGTTGCAGGGAGCTGGCTTGAATCAGAAATACTGGGCAGAAGCAATGAATACCGCGGTTTATGTGAAGAACAGATCGCCAACCAAGGCCGTGTTGGGCGCAACTCCAGAGGAGAAGTGGTCGGGATCTAAGGTAAATCTGAACCATTTACGAATTTTTGGTTGTGTTGCTTACTCTGTCGTAGAGGATCGTAAGAAACTGGATCCGAAATGTAGATCGTACATTTTTGTTGGTTACTGCGAGAATACGAAAGGATATCGGCTCGTAGATCCCACTCATCCTACGAAATGTATATTCTCGCGTAACGTTGTGTTTGTAGAGGACAAATTCTACAAGGACCCGGTTCAGCAACCTGTGGTCAACGAGCCGACTCCGTACATGGTCATTACTAATGAATCTGAAAATGTAGGAGTGCAGACGGCGGAATGCGTTGACGTCGCGGAAGAGTCGGAGCCTGCAAGTGAGAACCAGGACGCTGATGATACCGAAAACGATGAAACCAGTACTTCAGATGAAGAGTACGCTCCTGGGTTGTCTTCTTGGGATTCGGAGGAATCGAGAGGACGGAGCGATTTCGAGGAGGCATTTTGTTCGGTATTCACCACCAGCTCGAGTTGTGGCGCGGAAACCCCCACTACCGTGCGCGAGGCACTCGACGGTCCTGAGTCTGTGCAGTGGAAGGGAGCGATGCAAGATGAGTATCAGTCTTTCTTAGATAACAAATGTCTGGAACTTGTGGACTTGCCGAAGGGGAAGAAACCTGTCAAGTGCAAGTGGATATTTAAGAAAAAGAGAGGCATGAATGGAGAGCTCCTGCAATACAAGGCTCGGTTGGTTGCGAAGGGATTCACACAAAAGTATGGAGTAGATTACTTCGAAACTTTCTCACCCGTCGTGAGATACTCCACAATAAGACTACTCTTGGCACTGGCGGCGGAATATGATATGGAAGTTGATCATATGGACGTCAAGACAGCTTTTCTAAACGGTGACTTGAAAGAAGAGGTTTATATGGAAATTCCTGAAGGCTTTGGAGTAGAGAGCGGCAAAGGGAAAGTATTTCGCTTGCTGAAAGCTGTCTATGGGTTAAAACATAGTAGATCATGGAATGAGAAGATAAACGACGTTCTTGTGAAAAAGTTGAAGTTCAAGAGACTGGCGTCCGAGCCGTGTGTCTATGTTAGATCGAATAACAATGGAATTGTCATTCTCGGCCTTTATGTTGATGACATTTTGATATTCAGCAATAATCAAACTGAGAAAAAGGCGGTAAAAGAGGAGATGATGAAACAGTTTGTTATGAAGGATCTTGGGCCTGCGAAATGTGTATTGGGAATACACGTCAGCCGGAAAGATGGAAAAATCATTCTGGATCAGTCTGGTTATATCAGCAAAGTATTGGAAAGGTTTAAGATGACTGACTGTAAACCTGCCAAAACACCGATGGAAGTTGGTTTGAAACTTGAGAAAGCTGAGAAGACTGGAGACTACGAGTACAGAAACTTGATCGGTTGCCTTATGTATATCGCGGTCTGTACGCGTCCTGACATCGCGCATGCTGTAAGTATGTTAAGTCAGTTTAACGATTGCTACTCGGAAGCTCATTGGAAAGCCGCGAAGCGCGTGCTTCGGTACTTGAAGGGTACGATGAACTACAGCATCAAGTATGAGAAGAGTGGGTTGAATGTGACAGGGTCAGCGGACGCAGACTGGGCGGCTTGTGTAGTCGATCGTCGATCTTACACTGGTTATGTATTTAAGTTAGGCAATTCTTTAGTTTCTTGGGAGAGTCGTAAACAACGTACAATTGCCCTTAGCAGTACGGAAAGTGAATATATGGCATTATCTGATGCGTGCAAAGAGGCATTGTTTATTAGGGCATTCATGTCGGAATGTTTGAAGTTAGATGTCAAAGTGGTGGTTTACAATGACAATCAATCTGCAATTAAATTGTCTGAGAACCACATGTTTCATGCAAGGACTAAGCATATTGATGTTAGACATCATTTTATTCGCGAGATAGTTGAAAATGGTGTGCTGGTAATAAAGTATATGTGTACTGGCGACATGCTGGCCGATGCTTTAACAAAGCCTTTATGTATTGAAAGGTTCCAGCGTTTCGTTAGAGATTTTTATATGCTTAGTGCTTAGTAGATAATAGTAATTTGTATTTGATGTGTACTATGAACATATAGTTTAAGGGGTGCTGTTAGAACATATGTAAACTACATGCGTCATAGACTTATACGTTTTACTGGTTGTTTACTATAGCAACGCTTTTATAATTTGACTGTTGTCATCCACAAAAATTAAACACACTTATATTTAAATCAAGTGGTTTTTCTCTATTACATATCGACTATGAGGAAAGTAAAAGACCACAATTTCATTTCAAAACAAATTTATTAAACAAAGAAAGAACCATTACTAAAAATTATAAATTTCTGTTATTTAAAATTTATAGTAAAATTAGATCAATTTGATAATGTCAAATTGACTGTTTTTCCAGGCATATTTATATTAGAGATTGTCGGAGAAACCTGGGTCTCTTGTATATTATCTTCAGTTGATTTCATGGTAATTTTTGTAAATTCTAAGCTTCGGCATGCGCCGCATATTTCAAATAAGTATAAGGACAACCTGAAACAACATAAATCCATAACGTTATATTTTATTTTAGTTTAGTTTTATTTACGATTTATTTTAATTTTAGTTGTAATTTTATATACAATAAACCATGTAATTAATAATTATAATCCATAACAACTTTTGAACATGTATAATTGTATATGAATAGGCACCTATATTTTATTTTTTTATTCATATTCTATACTAAACACACCTTAGTTGCTAAATATATTTCATCGGGAACGTCGTTTAAGAATCTCTTAACCTCTTCAGCAGTGAAAATCTTTGATTTCTTGCCTTTAAAGTTTTCCGATCGTCTTTAAAAAAATGCTAACATTTTCGAAAAATTCTTCAAATCAACTTGATGCTTGTTATAAATAGTTGATTTAAGCATTGAATACGTGCTCCAAAGTGTAGATGGTTTTAATGTCTTCGATATTTCTGCGAAATCTGCCAAAAACACGGTTTCCGACAGCGACTTTACTTTCTTAGCGCTTCTCCAGTATATAAAGTGGTCGTATGCCTTCATGTATCTCTCTTTAGAACATTCCGGTAACAAACTATCGATCGCCGTTTTCGGCTCTACTTTTATCGATTCGGGAGTTGAATTAATTTCTTCGTCGCTGAAATCGCACAATAAATCCATTTTTATTCAAAACTGAACAATTTTCTTGTTTTATCCGTTATTCCCGCTTTTTCTATGATTTTGTTTCCAATTAAAAAGTTTCAGAGTAATGGGCTCTACTCTATAGACAAGAAACAACACACATGCAACAAATCGCAAACGATTTTTGATACAATCCCGATAAATTGGGTACGAATTCAGTCAATAAAACCCATTATTCAATCATTTCATTCATTCAATTGCCAGATTGTCTATGGTTTCAGACATTTTAATACCTATTGTTTTAAGTGACAGAAAGAGATAGCAATAGGTGTCTGTACCACCATGAATGAGGCGAATAGTAGAATGATTTGAATAGCTTTTTCAAGAGACAGAAAGAGATAGCAATAGTTGTCTGTACCGCGTTAAATGAATGGAGTACCTACAGACACTGGGTCTATTTTATATAGCATAAGCTTGCTCATCTAAACTTTAAAAAAAAAATTACTTTCCACTCTAGGGTGGGAAGCTATTTTCCACCCTGCTATCTGCTCTTAAAAATCAACCTTTCCGAACAGGAGAGATGAAAAAAGTGTTATTGTCTGTTTGATGCAGGAAATCGACCAGTGGGGCAGCCGGCGCGGCGGCGCGTGGGGCGGGCCGGGAGCCGCCACCACCCTGCTGCGCGCGCTGGCCCCGCTGTGCGCCGAGCCGGGCGGCGCCACCAGGGCGGCCGCCGTCGGCCTGCTCGCCAAGCTGCTGCCCGCCGTGCCCGACCCCACGCCCGGTAACTATCTGTGCCCGTCACATGCTGCGGCTGGCCCCGCTGTGCGCCGAGCCGGGCGGCGCCACCAGGGCGGCCGCCGTCGGCCTGCTCGCCAAGCTGCTGCCCGCCGTGCCCGACCCCACGCCCGGTAACTATCTGTGCCCGTCACATGCTGCGGCTGGCCCCGCTGTGCGCCGAGCCGGGCGGCGCCACCAGGGCGGCGCCGTCGGCCTGCTCGCCAAGCTGCTGCCCGCCGTGCCCGACCCCACGCCCGGTAACTATCTGTGCCCGTCACATGCTGCGGCTGGCCCCGCTGTGCGCCGAGCCGGGCGGCGCCACCAGGGCGGCCGCCGTCGGCCTGCTCGCCAAGCTGCTGCCCGCCGTGCCCGACCCCACGCCCGGTAACTATCTGTGCCCGTCACATGCTGCGGCTGGCCCCGCTGTGCGCCGAGCCGGGCGGCGCCACCAGGGCGGCCGCCGTCGGCCTGCTCGCCAAGCTGCTGCCCGCCGTGCCCGACCCCACGCCCGGTAACTATCTGTGCCCGTCACATGCTGCGGCTGGCCCCGCTGTGCGCCGAGCCGGGCGGCGCCACCAGGGCGGCCGCCGTCGGCCCTGCTCGCCAAGCTGCTGCCCGCCGTGCCCGACCCCCCGCCCGGTAACTATCTGTGCCCGTCACATGCTGCGGCTGGCCCCGCTGTGCGCCGAGCCGGGCGGCGCCACCAGGGCGGCCGCCGTCGGCCTGCTCGCCAAGCTGCTGCCCGCCGTGCCCGACCCCACGCCCGGTAACTATCTGTGCCCGTCACATGCTGCGGCTGGCCCCGCTGTGCGCCGAGCCGGGCGGCGCCACCAGGGCGGCCGCCGTCGGCCTGCTCGCCAAGCTGCTGCCCGCCGTGCCCGACCCCACGCCCGGTAACTATCTGTGCCCGTCACATGCTGCGGGTGCGGCGGTGCGGTGCCATTCTTAACTTTATTTTTCTACTGACTGTAATGCTTGAAATAAGATTTCGTATACCAAACTTTAATTGCGTACTTTTCGTGTATGGGCACCCAACTCAACTATAATAGTTTCAATACGCTGTAATCAACTACAAAAAAAAAAACCAATCACGTGCCGCGGCGCTGCCGTAGCACAGGGGACGGGCGGGCGGGGGCTCACGCGTTTGTCTTTTTTTTTTTTAAATTTATTGAGAAACAAACAGTCTTAAAATAAACATATGAGCAACTTAGCTAATAGCTATGCATTGATTTCGTTATAGACCTATAGTTTCCTAGTTTTAAATTATTATTCTTTTGTAATACGTTTTTGTCTACTGAGATACTTAACAATGCTCACTACTTATTAAGGTTTTTAATTTGTAAAGTATTATTTTTTATGCCTCGTAAAAAAAGTATTATATACAATAGTCAATCTGGTACCTTACTTAGGCAACTCAGCAAGCTTCGTTGCCCAAACACGAGACTCTACAGAAAAGCTCTCCATTATGTCACGATTGTTTAAAATACAATTACTATATTATAAAATACTAATTAAATTTAACAACAAAACTAAGTAATGACTAATGACTTGCTAAAAAGTTGCATTCAAAATAAATGTTTTAGTAACCTATTGCATATGCACATACGAACACGGACATATTTATGAGTATAATTGACGAATGTATAAAAATACCTTTACTAGTAGAAGACAAAACCAAATAAACTAAACAAAATAAACTAAATTGAAACAAATTCCCAGGTCTAGACGCCATCATGGAGTGCTTGGACTCGTCCCTGCCAGAAGTCGCGCAGTCGGTGATCGACAAGCTGCCGGAGCTGGTCGTCGGCATGCAGGAGCACGCCGCGAAAGTGCTACTCAAGGTACTCCGAGTACAGTCAGCATCGATAGTAGCGGATGAAACCATGCACCAAAAGTATCTGACATCTTGGATAACTTTTCTAAATATAGATAAATTTCTAAAATTCACGTTCCAAAGTATATCTTTTACAGTCTCAGTTGTTCTACATTAGACATATTTTTAGGGTTCCGTACCCAAAGGGTCAAACGGGACCCTATTACTGAGACTCCGCTGTCCGTCCGTCTGTCACCAGGCTGTATCTCATGAACCGTGATAGTTAGCCAGTTGAAATTTCTACAGATTATGTATTTCTGTTGCCGATATAACAACAAATACTAAAAACAGAATAAAATAAATATTTCTTTCCAATCTCGAGGTTCTCATCCAATCACCGAAGTTCAGAAACGTCGGGCGGGGTCAGGACTTGGATGGGTGACCGTTTTTATAAATAATGGTACGGAACCCTTCGTGTGCGAATCCGACTCGCACTTGCCCGGTTGTTGATATTTAACAAATTTAACACATATCAGTGAAAGAATAAGGATATAAGTCAAATGGCGTTCTAAAAATTTTAATCATGTGTCGAAAGATCGCAGTTAATTAACTGTGGCTACAAAATTTAACTTTGACAATCCACCTCTATTTCAAATGATCTTTAGCTGTAGTATAGTATACATGTGTAGTTACAGGTGGGTAAAGTAATAGGTTGTCGCCAGGTGTTCGAGCTGGGCGTGCGCAGCCGCCTGCCCGTGGAGAGCGGCCTGGCGCGCTCCGTGGCCGCCATCACCCTGCAGCGCGGCTGCTGACTGCTGGACCACAACTGTACCATACACAAACAATCAACTGTTTGTAAACCATACGTCTTTGTAATGAAGTCTACGATTTTTCAGTTAATTGTGGGCCATGGTATGTATTGTACAAATGTAGTGAAGTATTTTCTCGGAGATGTTTGTATTTGTCATGCTACTTCAGTACTTTTTGTACTGAGGTTGAGGTTGACTAAAATAGCTTAACACATTCGTGAGTTTCCGTGGAAATACGATGGTAAAGGATTGTTCACTACATCTGTACACGCGGAAGGAAATTAAAAGCCATTTTTACAACGAAGATGACTCGTAAAAAAATAGCAATTTTGTCCTTAACTTGCTTTGATGTACCACAGACTTTTACTTTCTCATTCCCTTGCTCATTCAACATGCTCATTCCCTTGTAAATAAATGTAATGAAAAATGTTACAGAACATTAGATGTGATAAGAATATAATTTTAGTAAAATAAAGTCAGAAAATACATTTCATTGTTTTATTTATATAAATAACATTTACTTTATAAAAATCTCATTATACAAAATTCTTTGTACAAACATAAAATTAACTAGTGATGTTTGCATCACCTTTCAATCAAAATAGATGAAATAAACCAATATCAAGCACAGAATCGAACCCGCACTCCCAAGCTTAAAATACTGAAGAGTCCACTACACTAGCACTGATCACCAGTCATTTGAGCCCAAGTCTTGGAACAACTTGTCTTTGATCTTGGGCCTGGGGTCTTCTTTGATTTTGGTGTCCACGGCTCCTACTTGCCCGAGAATGTATTCCAGTTCTGTAACAAAGGATTCATTTTAAAGTTTAATCTTATGAAGACTTTAGGTCATGACTAGTAGGTTTAAACTCCAGGACAATAAATTAAGTTGCAAGAATGTAATAAAGGCCAACACTAGTGTTCATAAAATTTTGGCAGTTTGAGAAGTCAGTCTTGCAATGATTTAAAGGACAATATGATTTAAAGTAAAAAACCAAAAGTAGTAAACTTTTTGGCCTTTTCAAGGGTCAAAGTCTTATGATGACTAGGACATCTATAACAATATAATTATCAGACTTTGGATAAGCATAATTTACATCCAAGACAACATAAAACGACAAAACTGTAAAATAGACCAACAGTAGTTATTAAACTGTTTGATGGGCAAAAAGGTGGAGCAGACAGGCAAAGCGAGGTGGAAGTGATCTTACCATCACATGTGAGCCCAGTGCCTCTCAGCTCATGTGGCCCAACAAACTGTTTTTTCATGTCACCCTCAAAGTACACAAAAACGCTGGGCAGGTTCCGTTCAGGGAAGTTTGGGATGCATGTCTGCGCTATTGCTTTCAGGAACTTTGTGTACGGGTACCTGGCTGCTAGCTCACGGAAGTGCTGGTTTATCAGGGCACACTGCTGGATACTGAAAGAAGACAAATTCAGAATACTCTGTTTGAAATAGATTCAAAGAATAATTGGCGACCGAGATGTTAAACCACAAATAACAAAACTATGAGAGTACTGCTAAGGACTGTATCAGATGCTAATCTGATACAGCCGTTTAACGAGCTGCTGCTGTTTAAGTTAGTATAAGCTCGTTTTTAGAAGCGCGTGTAGGGGCATATACACTCGCGTGTCATTCGTACGAGCGTTGTCGCGCTAATAAGCTCGTACAAGCTTGTGCCGTGCGAGCTGACACGCACCGGTTCGAACGCATGCGTTTGCCGAAACGACCGTAAAAATACACTAGTCTGAAACCGCTCTAAATGCTCTTTCCTCACTCAGCTTCATAGCAAAATCTGATTTTGTGTGACATGAAGCCCTGATTTTCAGCTCAGCACGTGGACTAGGTGGCATATATAAAACAGTCCAAAACAATATCTGGAGAACTTAACACATTCACTGCCAGACAAAAAACGGCGCACTACCCCAGAAACCGGTGGTCTATAGCTGCGTACAAAACAACCCGCCCAGCGAACATCTGAACAAAGTTCACGCGCGCCCACCAGGTGGGTTCCCGGCAGTGAATGTGTTAAAAACATTACAAAATAGTGGATACAATTTAGAAGTGTAACAGGAAATAAAAGTCACACTAAAAGTGCTCGCCGCCTGCTTCCATGCTGGTGTGAACCAGCCCTGTCTGATCTGATATAGGCATTTACAGCATAAAAATGTTCACTACATGTTTATTATAACTTATGTGTGATTGCTGCATGCAATAGTGGCCATAAAGATAGTATTTACTCTCCATAAGCTTTTCTGAGAATTTAGAATAGTTTATTATTAATAAATAATAAGTTTTAGAATTAATATAATGTTAACTGTGTGCCACCTACTGTACATTACAATGAAAACTGTTTCAATGGAATTTCAACTTTCATCAGGGATCGGAACCGGTTTTTTGCAAAAACATCGAAATAACCATATATTTCGGTTTATTTTATACTCTAAATGTAGGACTCAGTTGTGTTTTCAGATAACGACTTCGTATTATTAGATTGCCTAATTAGAAATGAAGTAATTAACAAAGAACGAAAAAATACCGTTTTCGTTCCCATACAAAAAATACCGGTTTCCGATCCCTGACTTTCATTAAAACAAATAGTTGTATTACTTATTATTATTATTTATGAATGCACAGGCAGCTTATAGTTGATACATGCACATCAATGTCATGTGTACTTATGTTTGTCAAGAGTCTTGTCTCGTAAAATATGCATATGAATAGCCAGGTCTACACTGACCCCAGCATACGCGCGACGCAATTTCCTCACGCACAATACGGCCAGTGTAGACATGCCTCTGCCAATGCGGTGCTTGTGTTTTCCTCGCCTGGGCACGCTGCCTCGGCCGAGGCACTCTACACTGGCCGTTTTGTGTGTGAGGAAATTGCCTCGCCTATTGCTCACTCTGTGTTGACCCGCCTAATGAAATTAAACCTAATTAAAAATACATCTATATTCAAACTTCCGTAAATATAATTTTGTATGGTGGGCCCGATTATCCAGTATTTCATTTGGAAATCATTAGATCACTCTATTTGACTCTGTTATTCTAAACCATTATTAATACTCACCCCTGTTTGTATAAGTGGATGACCACCCAAATGCCGTCCCCAGCCTTGTTGACCTCCTGAACATAGTCCTGCCCTGAGACCTCCCGTACATCTCCAAACTTTGGCTTCTCTGCTAACCGTTTCAGCTCTGCAATGCGCTTCCTTCTGTATTCTTCTAATACTGCTTCATCTTCAGAGTCCTCCAGCTCATCTAGCCCGTCTAGGTCCAGTTCTGATAACTGCTTATCCTCTGTAAAATAACAAATATCAATACAGACATATACATAAGTGTAACAAGGGATAATATAACTGCCCCAAGCATTTCGTGCTTAACCCACAATTACAGTCAGTCATTTCTAACGTTTTAATTACGCTTGGGAGTAAATTACGTCTGTGAAAGTCTCATACAGTTATAATTTATGGTAATATGCACCAGTTGCAACTAACCTAAAAGTATAGAGTATGAAACACTTACTTTCTTGCTGTTTTTGTTGTATCGTCTGTTCGATCATATTAACAATATCATCTTCTGTAACTTCCTTCTCTTTTTGTGGAATAATACCCTTCGCACGAAGCACATCGTTCCATTCTGTATCCTCATTTGGGTTCTATAAATAAACATTGTATTACGGTTCAACTGCAATGTAATATAATAAACAACAGAAGAGGACGAGAGCTAATACTGAACTTTACCTGCATTTTGATTTGTTTTTGTTGTTTGTGTCTGAAATAGGCAGTATTATTTATTGAAAAATTCAAAACCAAGAAATCTGACACCAAAAGCTGACTCAATTTTTTTTTTTCAATTTTGGCCTGGAATGCCTGGATGCGAGTCTTTTAAGCCAGCTGACTCAATATCATAAGGTGTTTTACTATGATAGATTAACTCAAATGGAGTATAAAGATTTAAGACAATCAAGACTATAACTGTGTTTGTGTCTCTAGTTTTTATATATTCCCTATTTGTAATAATGATATGTTTTTTTTACCTCTATATAAACTGGAAATGATTGCACACAAGTAACTCACTAATGGTTATATTTATATTTGACGTTTATGTTTTTATTCAGGGCATAGTTTCATAACCAACATTTTTAATCAGTTAATGTTTGGTTAATAAATGTATTTTATTAATTGTAATCATTTTACTTTTTTAATTATTGTGTTATTTTTTAATACCTATGTACGTTATGGTCCACTCTTTTCCAAATAAATGAAATGTTGGCTCTACGCCGCCGGTAATTACCGATTCGAACCCTAATTTTGACAATGACACGTCTTTTTTTTTCTACGAAAAGTTGTCAACTTGCGTCGTGTTGGAAAAATTGCATGTCGCTATGTTCAGTCACGTCAGTTCTCGAAATAAATAAATTGAACATGGCTGATACCGAGGGACATAAACATCGGGATGTGAATTTCCATGAGAGCGAAGGTAAATAAGGCTACGTTATTATTGTGTAGGGCGAGTGCGGTAGTGATTCGCGCGGGCGGTTGCTGCGAGGCGGCCGAGTGCTGTCTCGTAAGTCAGACCTCGCGATTCCTCTGTGACATTGAGACTGGGATCTTTTTATACCTGCTGGTTGGAGCTGCTCGCAGCTCGCCAGGAGCGCTCGGGCCCCCGGGCGCTGCGAGCATGACCGGAGGCGCGGAGAGGAACCTCTGCTCAGGTACCGCTTTTGCCTTTGTTTTTGTTGTATATTTAAACAACTGCGAACGAGGTTAAGCACGTCGCAACAGTATAATTTGTTGTGATGTTTTTGTTGGATCACGATTTTTGCATCGTCTGGTTTAGTACATAGTTTTTTGGAAGTGACAACGTGCAATTAATATTATTAATAAATATAAATCTTCCACATGTATCCAAAGGTCACAGACTTGTTTTTGCGTGACTTAAATATGTTAATTAGATAACTAGACTCAAACTTTAGGAAGCAGCGTGAGATGGTTACATTTATTTGACTTTATGTTCATTCACAAATGGGCTATTGGAATCCAAACCTACCCTGCACATGGAGGTATTAGAAAGCAAGTGTTACACAAGGAATAATTACTATTGCTAATGTGCATATACAACAAATTCTAACTTTCTTTGCAAACAATGCCAAATCAACACTTTCCTACATTCTCATTTTTATTTTAGGCTTAAACCAATTTTATTAACAATGTTAAGTTCTGTATTTAAAGATTTTTATGAGATAACTGTCTCTAAAGAACATTTGAAAACCAAACTTAGAACATTTGGAAGTAGTAAATAAGAATTATTACAGAGAATTTTTACAATACAAAATGTATTTTATAGTACATAATCTAACATATCCCTTGTTTGTGTGATCAATCCACCAACACTAAATTATGAACCAAGTCACCATTTGATATATTGAAGTGGCCAAGGCGCTCATAAATATTGGAACATGCCTGTATTGTCAAGGTGTTAGAGTGTGTGTTCAGATATTCTTGAGCACCTTGGCCCCTCTGATATATCTTATGACAACTGTACATACAGAACTAATATAAATAGACAACAGTTACAATCAAATTAGATGTAGAATGTTAATTAAACTAATTGCTACAATGATCTTAACCCCGTTCCTCCATCTACACTAGACAATGCTTCAGCGCCCTACTTTTCAAGTGAGAGTTTCATATTGACTACTATAGAATATGTACTGTTTTTTGATTATGTATTATTATCGTGGATCTTTCATGTCCTGTTGCATTGTTACAATAGTGGGTGAAGGTAAAAATAAGCATTTGATTAAGCTTTTTTGTCAATAAAAAAATGTTCTACAATAATGCTTGAAATATTTATATTTAAGTAACTTTTTCATTATGCGATTGTTGAAATCATGACAAAGAACACAATAAAACATGATCTTTTTGGTTTGTGGCTCTAGTAATCTTGAAGTTCTTTATAGCTTGTAAACAGATTTCCTGCATAAAACCTACTCAAAGATATGACATTAAGAGAATTAGTGTAAAGAAATGACCGTTTCTGTAAAGAAAAAAAAGCTTTTTTTTGTGAGTGTTGTTATTAAATTTATTATGTGTTTTTATGTCAATCAGTACATTCTATTTATTTTAACTATAGCATTTACAGCTTTCTGTGTTTCAGGTAACATTGACCATTATTAATTATTATGTATGGTAACACATACTATACTATAAAGATATTTTAAGGTTCTGTATCCATTGGATTATGTTACTGTCGAAGGTAAACAAGTGTGTAGGGTTTCCGTCTATGTAACTGTGACACATACAAATACATTATGTTAGTAAAAAACGGTTTCCAAAGGGTTAGTACCTAAGCCTAATGTACCAATACCTACACACTTAACCTACAAATTACCACTGTATTGAGCCCATAGGGGAATGTAGGCTTATCCACTATCATTCTTAAGATGATTGATAATTGGGCAGTACTGATTGATGTGCTTGATGTCTATATGTATAAACGACAACAATTATGCCATACACTTAAATAAAACACATACCTATGTGCCTAAAGAATTCCTATTGATTTCCCTTTAATAAGTTAATGGCCACATGTATTCACATTCCTGGTTTGTTTACAAACATTCTTTATCATCAGACATGTGGTTCTATCATTTAAATGACCATTATCAAATATTATTACACTTTTCAATTCTAAAATTGAGGCTTGGTTTTCTAATTGATATATTTATCAATGCTGCTTGAAGTGAGCAATGTCTTGTTTGTAAATAAATGTGTGTCAAACATACTTGAATGATATATAAAAATAATAGGAGATTTAGTAGCAAATTTGGCATATAAATAGAAGATTTTTTTCAACAACAGTTTTAAGCTACAGAACACAAAGCAATAGCATTCTGATTAATAGTATCAATATGTCTCTTCTTCCTTGCCATATCATCATGGCTGAGACTGGACACTCCACAAATGCTCTCCAAGCTCTGCTTACTAGCCATGCTAGCTAGCTAGCGAGTGAATATTTAATAAAGATAACAATCCATTTATTCAAGTAGGATCCATTAGATCACGTTTATGTCAACATTCCTCTACACTCAGCCATAAGACCCGGCATAGTTTGCTTGTATCTTATTATCAATTTCACTAACACTATTATGAATTAAAACGCAGTTTCAGATGTATTTGTGCTAATTGTTGCATATTATTCAGGCCAATCAATTATTAATCCGAATGAATAGACTTAGTCTTATTTAGCAATTATCATATATTTAATGGAGCATAAACTTTTGAGCAGTGAATTATGAACCTTAATACTAAGTGTTAAGTCCCTAATCAAATATTGACAAAATTATAGTAGCTTCTTCTTGTTATCAGTCAAGAAGTAGCCAATTGCTCTTTATCAAAATTTAAAATTTGCAACATTTTTGTGTTATCAAACTTATCTACATTATTTAGACTACTGACTTATTCTCAATATCCGAAACTTTACTGATAGTAAAAGAAAGTGCTATTGTTTTTATTGCCAATATAAACTTTAACACATCTTCATACACACATGTTAAATATAAGCACATATTGAGTATTATGCCTGTGGGGATAAGATTCAAATTAGTATGCATATAGTTAACCTTCTTCGTAAGACGTTAATGTTGCGTTATTATTGTTGGTTACAATTTATACATAAGTATACTGAATTGATGATAAAGTTTGAGCCATTTAAAATCACTTATTATAAAGACGAAATCACTTGTAAATTGCATCATTTTCATATGTCAAGTGTTCCTCTAGTTTGACTAGTTCACACAAAATTATAAATTTATCGTGTCAGAAAGTCTTAAATATTTACCCTTGTGAAAATAAATAGGCCAATGCCTAGTAGGTCTTAAATCGCCCATTGTAGTCTTGTTAAAGTACTTTGAAATTATATTAAATTATCCGACGCAGCAAAGCGAAACGTCAAATGTCTATCAGCCGCTTATAATTTTCACGTCGAAAACGGACTGAGGGCCGTCTGTTTACGGTTCCATAGTTACAACTGCGACGGTGATGAGAAGTGACTTGCGGCAACCTATGACATTAGTTGTCGTCTCCGGTCCGCTGGATTATAACCAATGTTAGTTGATTCCTACACGTCTCCGCACATTTCCGCCTCAGTGGAATAGCAGCCTGCAGGCTTCGTTATAATCAAGATAGGTATTTTATGAACTGATTACTGTTATACGGTAGTAGTTATACAAGAAACATGGCACCAGATGTGCGTGCGCTACATACGCAACTATTTATATTCTAACAACAACACTTAACCCACCATTGGTGAACTTTTTGATTTTTGATGATTGCCTTTACGTTTAAATCTCCTTCCCCTTGAATCATAATTTGTTACACACAGCTCCAAATTTCGTATTGACGTCAAATGAATTTGGCTCGAGACCAAAGAGCATTTTTTAGGCAATCGAAAATGCGTAACATTCATGCCCCGAAAGCCAAGATAATTACAAATTTAAAAGCACAAATGTGTCACCGTCCGCTGTTTATGTAGCCGGCTGGAAGATCACAGTACAATAATCGATTTTATTACTTGTTCTCTACTTTCTTCTCTCGTGTGTTGCAACATTTGCTATCAGACCCAGACCCACCGCAAACCTTTGGCTGCAAACCAGTGTGACCATATTAACGCAAAATAACAACGGCCCTAGGGGGTACCGCGAAAATTTTAATTCGAGGAATCTATTGCTCTTGCAAAATTGGAGGTACAGCGATGAACATACACGAATTACGCAATACGAAGCCGCTGGAGTAGCCATACTCAACTTTTTTTATGAGGGCCAAAAATACGGTTTTGCCTTTTAGCCCCGGGCCGCAAGATGAATTTGCTCAAAGATGGCGTTGGAATGGCAAGATTCTATCCTACTATCGATCCAATCGATCGAGATGGATCGATAGTAGGATCACCTGGCGGCCACCTAAAAAAGCAAATAGTTGTAAGCGAATGCTACACTACACAAACTTCATAAAGCATATCGGCAAATAAATTTTCTCTGAATACTAATCGCAAATCTAAGTTAAACAAGTTAGTCTATCTGTTGGACCAAGACATATTTTACATACTAACAGTAACACTAATTGACCGTCGGTGGACCTTATTACGAATAAAATAAGGTTTACGACTCGTCACCTACAGACAAGGCAGTGTGTATTCCTGCCACGGCATGTTCTCGGCACCTGTTGGAATGTGCGGCCGGCGTTGGTATTCTCGTGATAGGTCACGCGGAAAATTTCATATGTCGGTTCATATATCGGCTGACTGATCTCACTTCTATAGGCAACACGCTTGACTGACTATTAGTAGAACTTTAGCCTTTGACGCAGTTTTTTTAGATTAAGTCATGAACTTCTTAACTTATAATTTCATAACGTTAACCGCACTCGCAAATGGCCAAGGTATTCATCATGAGCCTTTTCGTCTATTGCAGACGATTTATGGCGTAACGCCGGCGATACACCTTTTTTGGTGGCTGAATAGACCGATGCGAGACTGACATGGTCTACCACAGGCCTTTGGTCCCTGTTTTTTATGATATAGGAGGCAAACGAGCAGACGGATGGTAAGCCATTGCCGTCGTCCATAGATACCCGCAACACCAGAGGGGTTGTAACTGTTGTAAGTGGGTTGCGGCCCTTTAAGATGGGAGTACATACGTTCTTTTCTTGAAGGTTTGAATGTCGTATCGGTCTGGAAATACCGCAGGCGCCAATTCATCTCACTTTTTAGCTGACGGATATGCATTAGATATCCTTTGTATGTAACCTGTATTTGTACTCAACCATTTTGTATTTAAATAAGGTTTAGGAATGGTTAGTTAACTCCGTCGACGGTATGAACATTTTTGATGGTCGCCTGTGGCCCATCCCTGTGACGATGAAGGAAGCTACATTACCTGTATTTGTTTTGGCGGCGGAAGACGGCAATATTTCGGAAAGAAGCAAAGCCTTGTTACGTTAATATCCGCGACTAATTACTTATCATTAGATTACGATACTGCAAATGTTAGTATGGTAATAGTTGATTGGCACTACAAGTACAGTAAGTGTTTCGAGTACGCAATGGTTAGCACGAGTGGATCGAAGGCCTCGCTGGCCAGTCATTTGGTTCTGACGTTGCCAAATTCTGATCGAATTGCTCTTCAATAACGATCAATCATCGACGTCGACTGAACAGACGAAAAGTCGTCGATGATGTAGAATATCATCACAATCTCGTCGTTTACTTGGGCCGCCCCTATACCTAAATTTTGGGCTACCGGATGAGGCTAATCAAACCATTGACAATCTACATTGACTCTTTTTTTAATACTACGTCGGTGACAAACAAGCATACGGCCCGCCTGATGGTAAGCAGTAGCCGTAGCCTATGTAGGCGTGCAACTCCAGAGGAGTTACATGCGCGTTGCCGACTCTAAACCCCCCCGCCCCTTCGTTCGTTCGTTCGGTCGTTGTTTTTTCGGTATTATGATATGGATTATGGTATGGATAATTAAGGGGCTGACTGGCGCCAATGACCTTCGATCTGAATACCTTCGTTTTCTAATGTTTTTTTTTGTAGCTTATCATATTAACAGCATCGGCTTTAATTTTAGGCAACAATTTTAGGCCAAAGAAACTGGTTTTCTTGCCATAACTTTTGTGTTAAATAGTTTAAAATTAAAATCTCTGACCAGATTTTACAGACGTCAAAGACGAACCCAAATATGTAGATTTCGTATATGTAAAATCCTTCACAGCAATTGAGTAACGGAAAAAGGTTTTGTTAGATAGTGTTTAAAAATTTTCATAAAAAATTAAGTACTTATTCATTTAATTCAAAATCCAGCAGACCAGGATGGAAATAAAAGATTGAATAACCGATAACAGGTTGTCTTATAATTCTACCTGTAGTGCAAATCTGTGGCCCCAGTGAAAAAGGGTACAAGTCTCTGGCAGCGCAGGTGTAAAGGGGTGTAAGTTCCACGTAACACTTATGCCCTTATACACCTAAACTGCCAGAGACTTGTACCCTTTTTCACTAGGGCCACAGAAATGTAATGTAGGAGTAACCGCGGGGAGCCTCTTAAAGGATTTTCTGTCGATAAAGTACCGTTTGCCAATAGAAATTCTATGCGTCTCCAGACCTGTTGCGTTGTAGATGGAATGAATGGCATTCCACAATTCCTTGCACTATGGCTCTATCAAAGATCAGAAACGCGAAATAACCCGCGTTATGGCACGCTGCCAACTTTTAGCGCTGTATTCTGTATTCCAAACGGTTCCTAAGCTCTTAGATCAGGAAAGCCAATATAAAAGTGTCATGCAGATAACAATAAACTTGTCCGTGTTCTATTATGCATAATAATTATGCATAATAGAACATTGGTACTGTTGCATGTAAACGAACCTGCCGTGAAAACGGACAAGTTTAAGTACCTGGGATCAGTACTGCATGAGTCCGGGACCATTGATCTCGACATCCGCGCCCGAATCAGCGCGCTAAATGGCGGGAGGTCACAGGAGTCATCTGCGATCGCAGAATACCGCTAAGACTCAAAGGGCTAGTGTATAAGTGCATTATCCGACCAGTCCTACTTTATGGCGCCGAGACGTGGCCGGTTCTTGGAAGGCACGTTCAGGAGCTTCGCGTTACAGAGATGAAGATGCTGCGGTGGATGTGCGGCGCTATGCGCGCTGACCGCATCCGCAACGACTACATCTGTGGCAGCCTCGCTGTCCGTGACGTAGCGGAGAAGCTTCAAGAATGTCGCTTCCGGTGGTTCGGCCACGTTTGTCGTAGGCCAGCTGACTACGTAGGCAACATATGCCTTCACCTAGCCCTTGACGGCCCCAGATCCCACGGCAGACCAAAAAAGCGATGGCTCGATGTCGTGAAAGCGGATATGAGCGTAAACGAGAGGACGCCCAGGATCGCGCGAAGTGGAGGAAAGCAAGCAGGAAAGCGTACCCTGGCAAAGGCCGGGATATCGCTAGGTAGAAGAAGAAGATCATTGGTACTGCGTGTGAAGCATGTCAGACGACAATGCAGTTCAATGCACGGCATGGTGAAAAATGAAAAAATATTAACTTTCATTTTATCATTCAAATAATCCCAGGTGTGCCATAGCCGCCAGAGCGGCTCCACAGTGTAAGATCGAATATAATGGGTAGTGTGAGCCAAGTAGTCTGTAAAAAATAGGAATTACACTCCGGGTTATTGACATGAATCCCTCATTTTTGGGAGCCCGCCAGTTGCACAGTATCTACAAGAATTAAAAGACACTATCTATCATTAACTGTACGTATGACAATATAATCCTTATTATTATACTAATAAGGTTAGTATTCCTAGTTGTCCTCATACGCATTTGAAACCTTTTATAATCCAAGTTTGAAGCTGGCGCGACGTTTAAACTTTCAGTGACAGTACACATATGACTAATGCCGAGTATTAAGGGCCTACTAAAGCCGCGAATACCGGTTCGTAAGCCACGCCCGCTAGCTTCCTCACTCCCCGCTAGCACGCACACATGGAAGCGCTCCGCGGAGTCCGCGGCGCACGTGTAGGTGAAAGCTCCATCTAGCGTTACAAAAGTTAACTACGATTATACGTGGTCGGCCAGAAACTTAATTCTTAGAAAATAAAAAAGATGGCGTTATTACTTGCTACTAGAAAATAAAAAAATATATTGTTGTAAATTGTAATAAATCTGAGACTACAATATAGCCAATTTTTATTGTTGATTTTTGGAAGATGTTAATAGTATAGTTAATTGTAAGTATAACACTACCTATCTTTTTAAATTCGGTATCTTACATTGTTAGTTATCATATTTTATTTAGTAATATATTGTTGAGGCAGGAAATACAGGGTGCCGTTTTCCGACGACCAATTTTTCGGATGATAGTGAATCACAGTTGTCAGTGGGAACTACCTACATATAAAAAAAGAAAAAAGTAAGTACCTAATATGGTAACAACGAAAACTACCAAAAAAAAGTGAAGTAAGTATTTTTATTACGCTGAAATATGTAATATTCAACTAATAACTTTTAAACAATTACTCAAACAATCAGGGTGATTCTTAAATTGTGTCCAGAAAAATATTTTTTAATAAAAGCTTTTTATTTTTCACATATTGTTACGTATAAAAAGCATTTTTTGATGCATATGGTCAAGCTTAATACCCTCAGGAAAGGTAAATAAAATGAGTACATAATCACGGTTGTCACAAAGTGTCCCTCAGTCGTGACGTTTCAGCATTTTGGCGGCCAACTCCACTATTTTGAATTATACAATATTTTTAATATAGCCTAAGTATAACTACGACACATCGAATGACAGCTCATACGTTGAAATTCGTCAAACTAGCGCTGTAGAGCGTGACAAAGAACCGGATACACATCATACATTCCAAACCAAACCATTTTTCTGCTTTGGCAGTTGGGCAATAATAACAAATGAACGTACCTATCTAATAAAATCCATTTCTAAAGAGTGACTATGCCTCTAAATTAATCAAACGAATTGAGAATGTCACGACCACGTGTCTATATGTCACGAACATGGATTCAAAAGTCCGTGGCGGGGACAGAATTTTGAGGCCACTGTCGTGACAATTTGAAACATGTTCGGTATTACCTAAAAATTACCTTTGACTTTGCAAATATTAAATAATTAGCTCAATCTCGAATGTAGTAGGTATATCTTATGTAACAAACAATAACGTGAAATGAGTACTGACTTTTAAAACTCAAACACGGCGGTGACGCGTTAAGGTTGACCTTTGTTTTTTCTTTAATTAACACAAATAAATAATTTTCGACAACACTTCTCCCTTCAGCCATTTGCAAATATGACAACAACACAGTATTGCTGTTCTAAAAAAATAGCGTTAAAAAGGCTGCCAGACGTAAAGGTAACTTTCTACCGAGTACTGCATGTTTATGTTACCACGCGCGGCGGTGACACGAAAACTGATCTCGTATGTTATTAAATTTTTTATAAAGTCGTTATTATCCATAAAATTTTTAAACCGTATTGTGGAATAGGTGTAAGTGTTAACATTTGATATAAAATTCTTCCAAAATCACTTTCAAAGAAAAATAAGATATCATAAAATCCGAGGAAGTCACACTACACGTTTCGTGACATTTCGAACTTCTTAATATGTTTCTAATAAATGCTCTTAGGATATTAGGTTGACATAAAACTAGAGGTAAATTACTAAGTTTATTGATATTCAGTTAACTTATTTTCTTAAAAATATATGCTATTCTTACTGTTTTTTTTTTTGTTTGTTATTTTGACTGTTTTTAATTTAAGTTAATTTGTATTGTATTTTCGTTTGTTTGTGATGTAATTATGGGTCTTTCACCTGAAATAAACGATTTCATAATATCGTTCCCCTGGCTTTGGTTCACTGTGATTTTCATTCCCGTGTGTTTTGATATAAAATGTATTCTTCACGGGCATGTACAATGTTAAATCATATGTCAAGTAAATGATTATTTACTTTCATGGATTAAGTAAAATTATCGTAATCATAACAGTTGATCAAAGACATACTTATTTCTTTTCCCCTGGTTCTCATTCCATCCCTTTGGACTGGGGTTTCAACTAAAATCAACGCTTGGCACTTCGTTCTATAGATCTTAAAAATAACATTAAGTTGCTAAGAGCGTTCTATGATTCAGTGTATTATTTTGGAACTAATTGTTCCGAAATTCATTGTCATTATGTCATTCCTTGTCATTCTCTTATCGGTTTTTTTCATTCCCTCGTCGCTTTTAGATTGATGGGCTTATATTGAAATTATATTTAATAATCTGATTTCAAAGAACGACCCTTCAATGCCCGCCATAAGCTAATTGGTTGGCTAATGGTTTCAAGAGCATGGACAAATAAAGTATAGACTAACATTATCAACACAGAATCGCGTTCCTCTGAAATGAAAAGTTTGATCGGGATATCCATAATTGCACAAAGCCGTCATTAGGAACTACTTTAATTATCAGACAGTTAGACAAGAGGTTGAAGCAACTGTTAAATGGTGGTATCTACTATAGCAGTTGCCTAAACTTACAGGAGAGCGATTTTGTAAAGACATTGTTAGTAAGCGATTTTGCTAAGTATAAAACTTTAATCGTCTTTGTCAAGACTAAGATATATTAATAAGGTATAAAAGTAGGGCGGTATAATTTTAAAATCTGAAAAAAAAAGAAATTAAAAACAGTTTAAGTTCTAAGATGTACATTATCAAAAACCATCCTGTATATGTTAACATTTATAGTATTTTTCAAACTCTACCCATCGAGTTTGACAGGTGACGGGTGACAGGTGTTATCTCTATATAATTTTAACCTAAAAACGCCAAATCTCGCAAAATCGTATTGAAACAACAGCTGTCAGCATACCCATATAAAAAAAATATATAGATAGCACCACACATGAGCTGAATTTTCTTTGAATGGCAATTTTAAGAAAAGGACGATTCGGTACGTTTTTCTTATTGCTCCTTGTCAAGTAAAATCAAACTGAAAAGCATACTTACTTTATTCTTTGCTGAAAAGTCATATTAGTCATTGAAGTTTTGACAGTATCCTGTTAAATAAATTATGTGAATTATGTTCTTAAGGCATGCGGATTACAAATCAGAGGTCGCTGGTTCAAACCCCGGCCCGTGCAAACGAGTTTTTTTTTTTCTAATAAATGTGTTGATTTTTTCGTTTTTTTTATATAATAAGTAGGTATATTTGTTTTACATAAAGATTACCTAGGCTATACAAAAATTGGTATGAATAAAATAAAATTATTCGTGTCATTAAAATATGTTTTTTATACACATATTTAAAATAATAACTTTATTTCTGTATAAGACAGACAAGATTTACTTTTACAATAAAATAGAAAATAAGGAATAAAGATATTATATAGGACCAAAAAAAGAAAACAAAAAGTTGCGATTAGATTGGTCTATAGATGTCTCGCATTTTTTCTTTGGTGTCTACACGACCACACAGCTACCGATACATTACAGAAACTGTCGAATTTTCCTTACCCGTTGTAATTGTTCAAAGAGTATTAGACTTTGACGTAGCTAAGCAAACACGCACACATGCGTAACGTATAGGCCTGTAAAGATAGCTCCATTCGTAGTAGACCTCCGATTCCGTTACTAGTTAATAGAGCTACGACTCAACGTTTATTGGATATGTCGATTTTACGTAATTTGGAGCGCTGCGCGATTTGACATAGGTCTTACCTCTTTGAGGCACAACGGCCATCTAACATTACTGGCATAAAGGACGCATTTATGACTTTGACGCATGACAGAAAGAGAAACCGAACTGCGTAAAATGGGCGTTTTCTGTTGAATTCATAAAATCAAAAACGAGAATAAATCCGTTTGTATAAGATAATAAGTTAATATTTAGTTGAATGATGTTTAAGACGAGATGAAAACCTTTACTTTAAAGTGGATTATGCTGGATGAAGATGTGTTTTCTAGTTGCACTGAGGTAAACACTAAACATGTAGATGTAACTTTGGATTTATATTCTATCGAGAAAATTTTAAGCCTTTTTGTTTCGACTAGTATCATACCTCTTATCATATAGTCAAGATACATATATCCGAAAATCACGCCAGTTTGTTTCCGGGGCTAGCCCCTGCCACGCTTCAAAGATCACGTTATTTTTCGATGCAGGGCCTTAATCGGATTATGAATTATGTCCGTTTGGCGCTAATCTAGACTTGTTAGACCAGCTTATCGCTATTACTTGTTTATATCTTAGCGAAGTGCGCTAAGACAGAATAGCCTGGAACCGGATCTATAATGGTATTAAGATTTATACAGACAGGTTGCTAAATTATTTATTAGGTGGGTCGTGGGTCCACACAGAGCGAGCAATTTCCTCGTGCACAAACTGGCCAGTGTAGACGGCTGGCTATTGGCTTTTATTTTGGACTAGGATGTGTCTCGTTTCAAAGAAGTTGGAAAAGTTCTCGGAAATTTTAGGGTAATTTCATAGGAAATTAGAGAAACTTTCATTTTGATCCCCCCTTCTTCTTCCTCGCGTTGTCCCGGCATTTTACCAGGGCTCATAGGAGCCTGGGGTCCGCTTGACAACTAATCTCAAGATTTGGCGTAGGCACTAGTTTTTACGAAAGCGACTGCCATCTGACTTTCCAACTCAGACGGTAAACTAGGCCTTGTTGGGATTAGTCCAGTTTCCTCACGATGTTTTCCTTCACCGAAAAGCGACTGGTAAATATCAAATCATATTTCGTAATACATAAGTTCTGAAAACTCATTGGTACGAGCCGGGGTTTGAACCCGCGACCTCCGGATTGCAAGTCGCTCGCTCTTCCCGCTAGGCCACCAACGCTTCCCTTTCATTTTGATCCCCATACAAAAATATGAGAAGATTCCGAATATTTACAATGTGGAAATTTTGCAATTTTGGAATTGTTTCGATTGCACATCAACATCATTAATCATTATTGAACGATATCATCCAAGTCAAGCAGTTGAATCAGATAGATATTCATAAAATATTGTTGTCAAAATAGTATATTAGGAATTAAATAACCCCTGACCTTCGTCAATCCGCTGCAACATAGCACCGGGTAGCGAAATAACTGTAATAATACATAATTATGTACGTTGTTATGTCGGTGTTTCCGAACTTACGTCCATCATACAGTTAGCAACACAGCTCCAAACTCAACCTTATTCTCTTAACAATAGATTCGTGTGCTTTGGTAGCTTGTATTAACTTTTGCTGCTGGCTGTAATGTGGTTCTCGTCTTTACCGTAACTGGATTCAAGTAGAATTTGCGTTATTCAACAGCTATGGAATAACATGTAACTTGACTGTAAATACAGATGTGCTAGAGTTTATAGGGCTGGCTAAGCAATTTGCCGGTTGGGTTGGAAATCGAATGATACAATGAAGGCTTGTCCTCACAGCACGCATCACGCACTCAATGCGTCCCGCTGGCATACCCTTGGCGTCACCCAGCCTGTATGGTTAAGCCGTCAGTAATAGTCCGAATCATACGAATTCCTTTATTTGTTACTCAACTCGATACCATAACCATACCGAGTTCCCGATTGAGATGGAGTGCTAAGATGGTAAAGATATTATGAACTTGTTTCTTGTTAACATAATCGTGGCCAAATACGGTTCTAGATACATTTCTCTCGAAAGCCTACGAGTCTATGATGGATACAGCCATGAACGGCTTTGTGACACTTGTCTTGTACGGTCGAGTTCACAAACAAATACCTATATGTACAAGTCAACTTTCAAAAATATATTTATACGACCTTATTGTCAGTGTCTTAGAGGCGTGTATATATATTTGTGGAACTTTGGGTTTTCAAATACCGGTGTAGTGGATACTCCTTTACCATCGTACGTTTTCGGAAACGTTCGCATAAGATGTCTTGGCCCAACAGATAGGCTAACTTAGATTTGCGATTAGTATTCAGAGAAAATTTATTTGCCTTGCTACTTCAGTCAACCTCTGAACTTTTTGTACTGAGTTTTTTTTATACCACGCCTGCAATTGCAGATGTGTTATATATATATGCGCGTTGCCGACCCTAAGTCTGTCTGATATAGCATGACACGTTCGTACGTTTCTGTGAACATACGATGGTAAAGGATCATGCACTGCATCGGAATGTTTGTGAACTCTACTGTACTATAGAAGTATAATTTAGAATCAAAGAAACATTAGTCGATGTCATGTTTCATTGCAAACGGCTATATTACCTACTCCCTAATCCTAATCTTAATCTTTATTGTAGACACAAGATGAAGACAATGGTCAGTCAAGTGTTCTTATTATCTACTCGCGCATGCAACTAAATGTTTGGACGTATTTGCAGACGAGGTGGTTGGCAAGCTGTGCTTGCGGCTAGACTATGTTAAGGCGCTCCAATGTAAGTGCGTGTGCCTCTGTGCTTGCCTGTCTTCCTTCTCATCAGGATACAATTACAGAAGGTTGTTCAAGATAAGGCTTACTGCAAACATCGACGATCGAAGATCGAAATTTCGTCGATCTCTGGACCATTTTATTTAAAAGTGTACAGTCTGAAAAATCAAAAATATGTATACACGACTTTCTTGCCCATATATTAAGGTAGTGTATATATATTTTTGGCACATTTTTGTACCGATATTTCCAAACGTGACTGTAAACTACACTTTCTCCTCAGAATCACGTGTTTATTCGTTCCAAATAGGAGAAAATACTGTCACAAAATTTCCATTCAAAAAATCCATACATTACTTCCACTGCGTTACCATCATACAAAGTCTATGAAAAATGGTAATGAAATTGAAATTAAAACTTGGAACCCTTTCAACAAAGTGACCCGTCTGTTGCTCGGTGCGAAATTTCGATTTTCTATGCTCGCGTAGGCCCTTTGTACGATCGCTGAATTAAAGTATGAGGCTGCCCAACTGACGTTGTTTGCTTAGGCAAACGACCCGCTGTAATTGCATCCCAAAAGTTCATCCGATGCGATCAACTGTCATTATGAAATCATTTGAACAAATCATCGTTTCTGCTCTGTTTCTGTGATTCATGTGTCTGTACAGACCGCACCAGAAATAGCTAAGCAAGCCGGGTGTTTAAATGATGTTTCAATTTCTTAACAACGAAGTGTTCAATCAGATCATTTTGAACATCCGACCCGACTAGCTATAGCTGGACCTGGCTGACTATTCTGTGTTGTCATATTGGTGTAGGCTGAGGCGTTGAAACGTGCGTGTGCGTCTGTGCTTGCTTATCGATCATCCTACTTCTCATTAATTTGAACACATTCATCGTTCTATTTCAGTGATTCATGTGTCTTGTATGTGTCTGTACTGTTGTTATCAATGTATTGGTGTAGGCGGAGGAGTTGAACCGTCCGTGTACGTCTGTGCTTGCCTGTCGATCCTCCTTCTCATCAATTTGAACATCATCGTTCTATTTCTGTGATTCTTGTGTCTTGTATGTGTCTGTACTGTTGTTATCATCATCAATGTATTGGCCTAGGCTGAGGCGTTGAAACGTGCGTGTGTAATGCTTGCCTGTCGATCACCCTCCTTCTCATTTGTTTGAAATAATTCATATATTTCTATGGTTCTTGTATCTGTACAGTTGTTTTCAATTTATCGGTGTAGACGGTTTTCGGTCTGCATTTGACGATGGTAGGCGACAAGAAAGCTATTGGTAGATTAGACGCATGATTGTTTTACTCTATAATAAGTTTTTACATTCATCTCTTGACCAATATTCTATTCTTGTTAACATGTATAAAGCTCGTCTAAGTCACAGTGTGGTATCGCCGCCATTATCGTTAACTTTGCATAGAAATTTTGACGTATAAGGTGGCGCTGCCGTATAAAATACTTTTGTTACGGTCTCTTATCTGCACACATATTTAAGGTACTGATTCGCATGAATGTTTTCGCAATCACGATAGTCATAAAAACATGTAGTAATAAACAATTTTAATATTTCTTATTTATTTATTTATTGTTCGGAGAACCAACAGCTATAAATTGCACAATAGTTATATATATAAATAACAAAGAGCCAATTATAGGTTCCCATCGGTAGCAACAGGTTAACAAATAATTGGTGGTTAGCACTAGTTTTTTTTTCTTGTTACTATCTCAAAATCGCTTCGTTAATCATTGATTCCGATAACTAGCATGTTTAAACCATGCAAATTATCAATGAAATGCGTAGCGCAAATACTAGCTACGCAAGTACAAAAAGCGAGTCGTGAATAAAACTTGTTTTAAGAAAGTTGTTGCCAGTTCATCTCATTCGACGTTTTGCGTGGGTATGGCGATGAATTGCTAAATATTATGTATGTCGTTACCGTTAGTGCGTATGAGGATGCTGAATCATGATCTTCTTTAGACTAGACCAGGGATCACCAAATGGCAGACCGCGGTCCGGATAAGGAATCGGGCCGCAATGGTGTTTTTTTTTAAACCGGATCCCTGAAGAAACTAATTGGTGATCCGTGGACTAAATTGATATTATTTTAATGTTATAGTTTGATGTTTTTTTACTACGCATCGATTAATTATAATCATGTATTTTTAAGATTTCATGTACATATTTGACAAAAATAATATTTCACGTAGATACTAATCAATTGTGGTTATGCAGGTAGCTATGTACGTAAGGGTCAATATATCGAACTACAAAACGAATGGAATGATATTATAACTTTAACACTAGGAATGCCGGGAAACTAGTTAGTGTAGGTCGCAAACTTATAAAATCAAATAAGCTTACCCATGTAATGGGACCCACAGCTTACAATAAACTGCCTAGAAACATCGTCGAAGCTCCCAATTTAATTAGCTTTAAGCGTAGATTAAAAAACTGGCTTGTCGAGCGGTCATTCTACACCTACCAAGAGTTCTGTGCTCACAAATAATAAAAATTGTAGAAATACATAGTATACCTACTTAATTAAAATTATATAAATGTTGAATAATGTACCTAAGTATATGTAAAATGTATATATGTATATATAACGTTGACGTATAAATTGGTTTTATAAATAAAGATGATTATGATTATGATTGTTCGAAAAAAAAAGGTCCCGCCGAATATTACGGGATCAAAATTTTTCGTTAAATATCTGCGGTAACTTTTGACATTTATATTTTAATAGGCCCAAATTGAATATGAATAAAAATATATGCCAATTGTTTGTGAAGTAATAACGCATTAGGATTGGGATTATGCGAAACCCAGGTTCAGTTATCAGGTAGCTACTCGCTTCATGTTTGACTGTTCGCAGTATTCGTAGGTGTTGTCACCGTTTAGCTGACTAATGATAATCGTAACGGTATTGAGAGCAGCATATTAGCATAAATTTAGAACCGGCCTACATTCTTCCTCATTGGCAACCGCCTACCTTGCCGGTTCAACTGCGACCTTAACCCCACATAAACTTACATCTGTTGTTATCATGATTATATGGTGATTATATTATTGGGTCTTGAACATATTAATAAATCTAATCTATGTGCATTGAATTTTTTTTTAAGGAAGTGGTATCTCTGTACATATTTGGCAACGGCAACGATAAATGTCATAGTTTCATTGGACTTTGACTTATAGTGACACCATTACACTTTAACGCACTTGTCTAATCGGCGCAGAGTTAACTTGGTTTGACTGTACACAAAACTAATCGGACACCTAGCAATTTGGCCCCAAATTTGTTAAGTTATCTATTATGTTAGCTGATAGTGCCAGCGACATGGCCGTAATCGTCCAAACATTCGCATTGCATCTCTTGGCTTATTATGGCAAACGAAAGTGACGCAGCCATACAAAGCGATAACAAACCACAAGGTGAATAGCTAACATAACAGGCGTTATGTTGCATTGTGTAATCCCAATGAACAATGGCGACTCGTGCTCCGCTCCGAGGCCCTACCGCGAACATCATTGCGGTCATCTTTCTCTTTTATTCCAATTAAGGCGCAACTAGAGTGACAGAGAATGATGCCCGCAATTTGCGAACTTCGGTGTGCGTGGTAGGCCCGCCGATCAGCTGTTCCCGCTCACCTTGACTCTTACTACAATCCCCTTCGATACCGAATATCGTCGTGCGATTTTGAACTTTGGCATCTCTTTTATAGGGTCAATTATCTATCGAATCATTATGAATTGTTCGTATTTGAATCTGTTATGAACATACTGATTGCTGCTGTTTAGATCTAATACATGTCCAAAGTTATTAAATGATGAATCGCAAATATGAATCGTATGGACTAGAAATGATAGTATTTGAACGTGCGTTTTGGTAGTGAAGGCGGAGGCTACGCGGGGCTGTTTGTTTTTTTTTTAATAATATAATTTGCCCGTGGCAAATAAGCATACGGCCCGCCTGATAACAATAATAATTTGTTTGATAACAATGTAAAATTCACGCAGGTTAGGCAGGCATTCATTTTCGCAGAGTTTTAATTAAAGTCTGAATTAAGGAGGATTACTTGCTCTACTATATGTATTAAATAGAGAATGATGTAGATTGCACATATCGGAGCAGTGCTCAAAAAGATGTCATGCACTAACAACTTGACAAAAGAGATCTTTCTCTTTTACTCCAATTAAGGCGTATAGCGTTATTAAGAAAGATACCTGCCACGCCATTTGCGAATTTGGGTTTTCGCGGTAGGCCTTCAGTACAGTACAGTACAGTTCACTAACGTCTGCGTAACTTACTTTCTATACAACTCACACGCACTTATAAGCTAGTACGAGCGAGATGCATAATAAGTAAGTTGCGCACACGCTAGCGTAAATATCAGTGTTACGTCAGTGCCAAGCTCGTGGTAAGGCTACAGATATTCGTGACGTTTCGTTTCTGTACGTATAGCCTCGTAAGGCCCAAGGTCCTACCTATAGGACTTATTCAGTTCGATGAAATTTAAATCATATTCAATTAGGACAGAGTTGCATTTGTTTTGTTTCGTGCAATTATCAAACAAAATAAAATCTACTGTATTCCGTGCACTATAGGTTCAAATTCCAGTAGCAAATTTTGGATTTTTCATTTCTATGGCTGGGCCTTAAGAGGATAGATGGAATGTTGCAAACACAGCTATAGACTACATAAAGCCTCAAGATAAGATTTTAAGCCTACTTCCCTTTCTCATTTGCTGATTTTAGCAGAATATACGTCTACAAACTTTGACTCTATTACAAGGGGATAGAGTTGATTTTCGACTGTGTTGTGTATAAGCATTGTTGAGATTCTCACGCCGCGGCCTCGGCCGAGGTTTCCGGTGGCCGGTTCATTAGGTTTTCTTGTTTAACTATTGCTTTTGTTTGTAACTGTTTATATCCTATTGTATTTTTAATTAGCTGAAGTGTACGGAGTTACGGACGTTTGCATTTAAGAGCCCATCAACGTGCTCACTAGCGCCACTGCTACATAATTATGATTGTTTAAATTTAACGATAGATATTTTAAAAAGGGGGCCGCTACCTAATGTATTTTGTAATTAAGTACCTTTTGAATACATCAAACTAGTTTTTATGTTGCTGGATTCGTCGATCTATGAACTCAAAACAAAAACGGCCGTTTTCACTTTGGACGCCTAGATTAGTTGGAACCTTTTTAGGGTTCCGTAGCCAAATGGCAAAAAACGGAACCCTTATAGATTCGTCATGTCCGTCTGTCTGTCCGATTCTGTCACACAGCCACTTTTTTTAAGTAGATAAGGCTCCTTTTCCGTTCTTAATTGACCGAGCGTATGCGAAGGTCTCTGTTTCAGCTTGGACAAACATGCTTTCGTATGTCCGGATATTACAAGCTTTTATTTAACTTGCCCTGTTAGTATGTATGTTTGTGTGAAAACTGGGAAGTGGGTCAAGTTTAGCTTCCAAGATTTGACCCACTTCCAGTTTTCGATTGAGTTGAAATTTTTCCTACATATGTGAATAAGTCGGGTGACAATGCAATATTATGGTACCATCGGGCTGATCTGATGATGAGAACAGGAGGTAGCCATGGGAACTCTGTGATGGAACAACGCAACCTAATTTTGTTTGAGGTTTTTAGAAAGCTTATTACCACGCCTACAGCTCGCAGAGCCACTAAGTTATTTATTAGTTCCATCGATATATTGCTCATGACTATACAGTCAATATCATGGATTGGTTGATTGGCCCTGGCTCACAATTAAATAATTTGCAACGAATACGTTTCATAGTTTGTGTAATCTCGACTCTGTTCCTTTGCAGTAGAGTCCACTAACTCCGTACATTTTGCTGCTTAGCACTTCATATCAGGGATGTCATGAATGTCGCATTCCTCACATTCGCGAATGCGAATACGAATGTTAGGGAATATGTAGTTGTTTTTATCATTTTCAGTATTCAGTATTTATTTCTTGCAAACCATGGTACATATTTAGTTCTTATACATATCATATGGTATCACATGGGACCCTGAATAGGGTATAGCAAATATCAGATATTCTAACTCTCTTAAATATCTGAAGATACTTAATACTAAATCATTCCTAATTCGAAAAAATCTGTTGGGATGTTATAAAGTGTTCAAAAATTCTGTCCACTGGTCAAAATGCATTTTACTTGAAAACAGTTTGCGCACACTGCCCATACTCGAGTCGACGAGACAGGACACGACCGGCGCACATTCACATTCGCTTCATTTGATGCGAATGCGAATGTCGATGCGAATATTGGTATATACGAATGCGAATGCTAATATTCGTGACATCATACTTGAGATAGTAGAGCCAAATACGAGTATCAGAGGTACAGTCGACGTCAAAGATATGTTTACATTTTCACCTTACTACAAAGGAGTAAGATGCAAAAGTGTAAACATATCTTTGACGTCGACTGTACCACATAGTCTTAACTAATCATGTATCTTATCCGTCATATGCACCGGATGTTAGTAACATGTTGTTAGTTGCAAGACTTGCGAGGTTAGGTTTACGATTTATGACACACTCCTGGCGCTTTATTGTACATACACAATTTATATAGCACCAAAATCTTAGGAAAAATTAACAAAGGCGAAGTTATTCCTTTACGGCAGTTCTTCCAGCTAACCTTAGCTTAAAGTAACTGCTAATAAGACTAAGTTAGATATTTATTAGAGATGTGCCGACTAGTCGCCGACTAGTCGGGAAAGCCGACTATCCGGCCACATTTATAGTCGGCGACTAGTCGGCGACTAGTCGGCAAAATGAGCCGAATAGTCGGCTGCCTAGATCTTCCAAAAAAATAAGGAAATAAAATAAAAAACCACCATACTCGAAGTGTTTGCCGATTTACCCAGTCCACCTCGCGAAATAAGTACTTGGCATTGATTACACTTCACTTTACTTGAATCATCTTCAACATCGTCAAAAAATGTCCACACGCGTGATTTTCTTTTAGTCATAATGTTTATAAAGATCACTACTTGTTTATTTAAACTTTTAAACAACAATTACGATTCGTTATGTATGTTTTTCTAATAATAACACACCGGAGCAACAAGTGAATCGGAAAGGTAAACAAAACTAGTCAAAACATGAAAACGCAACCACGTGCGGCAGCGAATCAGGCGACCCGAACGTTCCCGATTACGCCCGAACTTAGGCGAAGACCATAGTCGGCTACGCCGACTAGTCGGCCGACTAGTCGGCCACCTGACTGCCGACTAGTCGGCTAGTCGGCTAGTCGGCCAAAACCGTAGTCGGCACATCTCTAATATTTATTGTACCCTAACACGTAATAATACCTGAAAAAATTGAATATGAAAATCTTATTTTAAAACGGCAATTTTCATTTATATTGCATTGAGAATGAGCTGAACTAAGTAGTGTCCAACTGTCCTTATTCGTAACTCACATTATTATTGTGTTTACAATGATTTGGGCAGGCGGCTCCTTTAAAAGAATACATTATGGTGGAACGGCCACAGAGGCTGTGTTTACGCCAACATTTGTCCGCAATGCCTTAGGTTAAAAGAATAATAAAAAGACCTAAAACTCACTGGGTTTGTTTGCTAAAGTTCAGAGTTGTTATGTTTGTTGTGGTTTGTTTGCGCTGGTCTCGCCAAGCCCTAGTCCCAACTGGCCGAGCGGCGAGCGTGTAAGATGAACAATTATAGCAAAAACCTCCAGACTCATCATAAACACCACCATCCTTTAAATGACGTCAAGAGAGTTAAGGTGAATGGTTACACACACCGCTATGTATTAATTAGCAAAGTCTGTGAATTGCCTAATAATAAATTCATAATCACAATCTGTGTATTAGCAGAAAACTAGCGAATTAACGAATGAGTCAATGTAATTTAAGTACGTGCTCGACATTATAGTGCGTGGTTCCTAGAAGATACTTTATTCAATCTGGCAGTTGGATGTTGCTCTTACTATTAAGAGAACCTTATCTCGTTTCAATAATTAATACGAATAGTCTTTTTTTGCCGATAAACACTTATGGGTAATAGGTATTTATTAATGATTAGTCCCGTCTACCTTATTTTAAAGTAGCACTGGCAGACTTTCTTACTTATCATTGATTAGTTGAGCCTTGTGGTTTCCCTGAGGCGAGCTCGTTCTCGATGGCAACACAGACAGGCCGCAAATCAAACTTGCTGTTTACTTTCTCTTTAAACACATAATGGAGGCTTCCCATGCCATAACACGCCGTTTGTGTGGAAATTGCGAATGTAATGAATATGTGAACCGTTCTGACAGAAGACACCGCCTTTTGTCACGGTCGGTTAGATTCAGCTGATTACAAGAACAAGACAATTGAATGGATTGGGTCGCAATGGCCAAATTAACCGAGAGATAACCGTGAGAAGATAGCATCAAGATAAATAGTACATAAAAAACCTACTACCTATTAGTCTTACTTACATAATTATATTGTTTCGAGTTAAGCTATCTCCCACCTCACGTGAAATAATCATTCCAAACATAACATTGAAAAGATCGTGCTGCACTGTCTCACTTAATATACCACATAATTGAACAAATTATGAATTACGATGCTAAAGTAATGACAATTTAAATAAAGTCACAAGTACATTTTGGTCTGACTTAAATATCCAGGACAACTGCCTTCAATACCTAGATACTTATGTAAAGGCATCAACTGTATCATCAACACAGTTAACCATACCTAAACCTTATTGCACCAAGATAAGGTCTACCAATAATGAGTTAAATACGTTGTGTTTAATACTATCCCCTTCTCCACAGTAATAGAGAAGCCAGCACCGCCGCCCGCGCCCACCGGCCCGCGTGGCGTGCAGGTCGTCAACACAGGGCCCGACCACACCTTCATACTCGACGAAGAGGCCTTAAAGGAGCTCCTACACGATGAGGACATCAGGGAGCGAGCCGTGGTGGTCGTGTCCGTGGCCGGGGCCTTTAGGAAGGGGAAGAGCTTCCTGCTCGACTTCTTCCTCAGATATATGCACCACAAGGTACACCTATTATTAAGAATCTTCGCCACGCTTGAATATAGCTAAGATAACATTCACCATGTATTTTAAGTTAAGGTCGTTTGCAGTGACTTTTCCATCTATTTTATTGTGTAAATGTTTAAAAGGTAATTTTATTATTTCATCATGTATGTCGATAATATTACAGCGCTCCGTGACTGTCCGACAACTTACCTACGATAAGATGCATATGAAATCGTTTTTAACTTGATAAAAAAACTCGCTAAATATAAATTTGCTATGCATCTCGCGCTACATTTATAGTCAATTTATTGCTTTTGTTATGTTAATATTGTCATTCTAAGAGATTTTTGAATTCAAAATATGCTTAAAGTGAACTACGAAGTATAAATGAAGTTTTTTGACAAAAAATACATTTTTGTTACCTACAGGCTTTTATCGCTGACTGTACTTTTCTTACCACAGGCAACTAATACCCAACGAAATAATTCTAAAACCCCAAACACAATTAGGTTGCGTTCCTTCATCAAAGAGTTCCTATGGCCACCTCCTCTCTCCATCATCATATCAGCTTGATGGTACCATCTACCATAATATTGCATTGTCACCCAACTTACATATGTATGCAAATTTTCAACTCAATCGGAAATCGGGAAGTGGGTCAAATTTAGCGTCCAAGATTTGACCCACACTAACTAACTAACAAACTTACATACTAACAGGGTAAGTTAAATAAAAGCTTGTAATATAGTGCTATAAACTAAGTTTATTAAATTTCACACATTAAAATGACGAGTATGTCGACGATTTTCACACGATAGTGCCAAAAAAATCACGTTGCTAATGGGTCGCGTAAGGGAAAGTCGAAACTCAAAACAGCATTATGGAGGTGATTGCCGGCAGATATTTGCTGCCCCATAATGTAGCATTGGATGGAGCAGGTCAGATCTACTTTGACCTATGTCAAGTAGGTCTGACTGGCACAATCTCTGTAACTTTTATTGTAATATAGCTTTTAAATTAATTTTACTAACCATATATGGACTTCTGGGTCTAAAGAAAAGGGAAATAAAGATTTTTTTTTAATGACAACTTCTGTCGCAGATATTCGTTTTATAAGACAACTACAATTAAGTACAGTGAATTCAAGAGACCGTGTACCGTGTGTAGTGTCATTTAGAACTAATTGTGCCAAACTTGACTAAATATGTTGTTTGTTTTAGTACGGCAGCGGCGGCGGCGGTGGTGGCGACTGGCTGGGAGCGCCCGACGAGCCGCTGCAGGGCTTCAGCTGGCGAGGGGGCTCCGAGCGAGACACCACCGGCATCCTGATGTGGTCAGAGATCTTCAAGGCTACTCTAGACAACGGGGAGAAGGTAAAAAAACGTTCTGATCCTTAAAATCCGCCATAAATAAGCTTAAATGTACAAATGTTTAATGACTCGGGCGCCAGTTATTGACTGTACCTTTATACTCCATAGTATAAATTTCTTCTTACTCCTTCTTGGCATTGAAGGAAGAATCCTTCAATGCCTTTTCATCTTTTTCAAACATAAATTTAGCTAAAACTGAGCAAGCCTTAGAATAAATGGTCACCTACGGCCATTTCCTCTAATGACCACAATCCAGTTTGTCCATAATTGTATGAAACGTGTTGTATTAAAAATTAATTTGCATTTATTTATGTAACAGGTTGCCATAATACTTCTGGACACACAAGGAGCTTTCGACAGCGAATCGACGGTGCGCGACTGTGCGACCGTGTTCGCCCTGTCCACCATGCTGTCCTCGGTGCAGATCTACAACCTGTCACAGAACATCCAGGAGGACGACTTGCAGCACTTGCAGGTAAGTGACACACTAATCTATATATATAAACGTGAAAGAACTGACTGACTGACTTAAATAAACGCACAGCCCAAACCGCTGAAACTAGAAAGTCCAAATTTGGCAAGTAGGTTCCTTATATAACCTATATTTCTATATGGGTAGGTTAAGGGTCCTTGGACTTGGACTAATCCATGGTGCGACGGTCTTCGGTCGACTATGCATATCTGCAAATTATAAATTGCTGCCTTGGGCATATGTCATTTTGAGAACTATTACAATGTGCCTTTAAGTTTGTATTCTATACCAACTTATTGAACGCAACCGACCGCCAACGCTTCCATCACAACACGTAAAGTTAAAATATACCTTCTTTCATACGGGTAAGGTTTACTATTGCTAGTTATGTAAGTGTAATATAATCGTGGCGGTTAAAAGGTTAATGTAATGTTGACACAAGTAAGGTGCGGGATGTCCATTAACTTGTGCATTAGCCAACCGGACACGTGATAAGTATATCATCGTATAATTGGTACCTCGGAAATGTAAACTTATATCTAATCTACTTGGCGATATTCGGCTTTGCCAAATATATACAGTTATTTATCTATTTTAATCTTTATTGCACGATATAAAATTGTACAAATGGCGGACTTAATGCCTTAGGCATTCTCTACCAGTCAATCATTGGGTCAAACAGAAACTTGTAGTTCTAAGCAGCAGCAGTTTATTCTAAGCTTAATAGCATCGTTCACAGACGTTTCTGCTTGTTAAAAACAAATCAAGTTATTCAAAACAATATATCAATATTCTATTTATACAGTTATACATATAGAGGGCTTGTGCACAAATCACGCGAGGTTTTTTCGGCTACTTTTTAGGGTTCCGTAGCCAAATGGCAAAAAACGGAACCCTTATAGATTCGTCATGTCCGTCTGTCTGTCCGTTTATGTCACAGCCACTTTTTTCCGAAACTATAAGAGCTATACTGTTCAAACTTGGTAAGTAAATGTATTCTATGAACCGCATAAAGATTTTTACACAAAAATAGAAAAAAAAAAACATAAATTTTGGGGATTCCCCCCATACTTGAACTGAAACTCAAAAAATCTTTTTTCATCAAACCCATACGTGTGGGGTATCTATGGATAGGTCTTCAAAAATGATATTGAGGTTTCTAATATCATTTTTTTCTAAACTGAATAGTTTGCGCGAGAGACACTTCCAAAGTGGCAAAATGTGCCCCCCCCCCCCCCCTGTAACTTCTAAAATAACAGAATGAAAAATCTAAAAAAAATATATAATATACATTACCATGCAAACTTCCACCGAAAATTGGTTTGAACGAGATCTAGTAAGTAGTTTTTTTTTAATACGTCATAAATGGCACGGAACCCTTCTTGGGCGAGTCAGACTCGCACTTGGCCGCTTTTTACTTTTTTACATCTCTTCTTGTTTATGACGCACACTTTTGTATGAACATTTCGATAGGCTTCACATACATATGTATGCAGTCATGATGCCTAAATAGGCCTAGGATGGCTGGAAATTCATAATTTTGATTATGATCATGATATTCTTTTTTTTTAACAGATTGCGCAATATTTTTATTTTTTTTATAATATCCTTTTTAAATTTCAGCTGTTCACGGAATACGGCCGCCTAGCATTAGAAGACAGTGGTCGCACACCTTTCCAGAGGCTTCAGTTCCTGGTCCGGGACTGGAGCTTCCCGTACGAAGCGGCGTATGGTGCCGAGGGCGGCAACACCATACTGCAGCGGCGGCTCAAGGTACTAACATGTATACAGTACACAGACACAGGTAGCGTTAAACAGCACACGCCATTCCAGAGAATTCAGTATTGGTCCGGGACTTTAGCTTCACGTACGAGGCGGCGTATGGCGCCGAGGGCGGTAACACCGTCTTGCAGCGGCGACTAAAGGTAAACACGGTTCGGAGTTTTCTACGAGTCTTACGTTGCGCGCTAGCTCGCATTTCTAGATGAAGACCGTTCTTTTTGCTATTGCGTTAGAATTTAAGTCCCGTGTGTACAGTCGAGTTCATAAATATGTATACATTTTTTCACCTTATTGAAATGGATCAAGGTGAAGAAATTTATACATAATTATGAACTCGATGTTACATTTTAGAGGGTGCCCTAGCCTAAGTCTTATTGGGATTAGGGTTTACTGAAAATGTTCCACAAATATATGAATCTTGGCAATTTGACGAATATTTCCTGCACGGAAGAGTAACTAGTTATTAAATGATATCTCATACAAAAATTCCTACCTTGTACCGTTGATATAAATGAATAAGGTTTTCTTTGTCAGGTGTCCGACAAGCAGCACCCGGAGCTGCAGTCCCTGCGCAAGCACATCACGTCGTGCTTCTCCGAGATCGCGTGTTTCCTGCTGCCGCATCCAGGCCTGCGGGTCGCCACCAACCCGCACTTCGACGGCAGGCTCGAAGGTACGCAAGTGTGGCACCCTGCCGTCTGTAGCCTGCTGCCGCATCCAGGCCTGCGGGTCGCCACCAACCCGCACTTCGACGGCAGGCTCGAAGGTACGCAAGTGTGGCACCCTGCCGTCTGTAGCCTGCTGCCGCATCCAGGCCTGCGCGTCGCCACCAACCCGCACTTCGACGGCAGGCTCGAAGGTACGCAAGTGTGGCACCCTGCCGTCTGTAGCCTGCTGCCGCATCCAGGCCTGCGCGTAGCCACCAACCCGCACTTCGACGGCAGGCTCGAAGGTACGCAAGTGTGGCACCCTGCCGTCTGTAGCCTGCTGCCGCATCCAGGCCTGCGGGTCGCCACCAACCCGCACTTCGACGGCAGGCTCGAAGGTACGCAAGTGTGGCACCCTGCCGTCTGTAGCCTGCTGCCGCATCCAGGCCTGCGGGTCGCCACCAACCCGCACTTCGACGGCAGGCTCGAAGGTACGCAAGTGTGGCACCCTGCCGTCTGTAGCCTGCTGCCGCATCCAGGCCTGCGGGTCGCCACCAACCCGCACTTCGACGGCAGGCTCGAAGGTACGCAAGTGTGGCACCCTGCCGTCTGTAGCCTGCTGCCGCATCCAGGCCTGCGCGTCGCCACCAACCCGCACTTCGACGGCAGGCTCGAAGGTACGCAAGTGTGGCACCCTGCCGTCTGTAGCCTGCTGCCGCATCCAGGCCTGCGCGTAGCCACCAACCCGCACTTCGACGGCAGGCTCGAAGGTACGCAAGTGTGGCACCCTGCCGTCTGTAGCCTGCTGCCGCATCCAGGCCTGCGCGTAGCCACCAACCCGCACTTCGACGGCAGGCTCGAAGGTACGTAAGTGTGGCACCCTGCCGTCTGTAGCCTGCTGCCGCATCCAGGCCTGCGCGTAGCCACCAACCCGCACTTCGACGGCAGGCTCGAAGGTACGCAAGTGTGGCACCCTGCCGTCTGTAGCCTGCTGCCGCATCCAGGCCTGCGGGTCGCCACCAACCCGCACTTCGACGGCAGGCTCGAAGGTACGCAAGTGTGGCACCCTGCCGTCTGTAGCCTGCTGCCGCACCCAGGCCTGCGCGTAGCCACCAACCCGCACTTCGACGGCAGGCTCGAAGGTACGCAAGTGTGGCACCCTGCCGTCTGTAGCCTGCTGCCGCATCCAGGCCTGCGCGTAGCCACCAACCCGCACTTCGACGGCAGGCTCGAAGGTACGCAAGTGTGGCACCCTGCCGTCTGTAGCCTGCTGCCGCATCCAGGCCTGCGCGTAGCCACCAACCCGCACTTCGACGGCAGGCTCGAAGGTACGTAAGTGTGGCACCCTGCCGTCTGTAGCCTGCTGCCGCATCCAGGCCTGCGCGTAGCCACCAACCCGCACTTCGACGGCAGGCTCGAAGGTACGTAAGTGTGGCACCCTGCCGTCTGTAGCCTGCTGCCGCATCCAGGCCTGCGCGTAGCCACCAACCCGCACTTCGACGGCAGGCTCGAAGGTACGCAAGTGTGGCACCCTGCCGTCTGTAGCCTGCTGCCGCATCCAGGCCTGCGCGTAGCCACCAACCCGCACTTCGACGGCAGGCTCGAAGGTACGTAAGTGTGGCACCCTGCCGTCTGTAGCCTGCTGCCGCATCCAGGCCTGCGCGTAGCCACCAACCCGCACTTCGACGGCAGGCTCGAAGGTACGTAAGTGTGGCACCCTGCCGTCTGTAGCCTGCTGCCGCATCCAGGCCTGCGGGTCGCCACCAACCCGCACTTCTAGATAAAAATTTTCTTAACACAACTATCCGTACGGCGGGCGTTTGAGCCAAAATTTTACCGGCGGACGACTGCAGTTGGTATATGCAGTTGGCGTGCAGTTCCCCTACAAAATGCAGTCGGGTTGCAGTTCGTTTGTACCGGCACTAAGGAAAATATATCCCTAGTGTATCATTAAAATGTGCACCTTATCCCACAGATATAGAGCCCGAATTCAAGCGATCACTGCAGCAGCTGGTGCCCATGCTGCTGGCTCCACAGAACCTCGTGCCCAAGCTCATCAACGGCCAGAAAGTCAAGGCCAAGGAGCTGGTCCAGTACTTCGTGTCTTACATGAACATTTACAAAGGCAACGAGCTGCCCGAACCGAAGAGTATGCTGGTGGTAAGTGAATTTGCACCTTATTGGTTAGACTTTTCGGTATACAGCCTGTATTTTTGATGTGACCTCAGAATCAAAGGGTAGTTAGTAGTTAGTTTAGGCTTTAATTAACACACTTTCATACGTTTTATAGCCAGGCCAAGTGCGAGTCGGACTCGCGCACGAAGGGTTCCGTACCATTATCTATAAAAACGGCAAAAAATCACGTTTGCTGTATGGGAGCCCCCTTAAATATTAATTTTATTCTGTTTTTTTTTGTATTAAATACTAACGAACGAATTAATATCGTATGTGTCTTTATCGCTAGGTAACTATTTGTCAATTAAAAATCGAGCACATACCAGCTTTGGAGAGAGCAACGACGATTTTTTGTTATAGCGGCAACAGAAATACATCATCTGAAAATTTCAACTGTCTATCTATGACGGTTCATGAGATACAGCCTGGTGACAGACAGATTGATGGACAGCGGAGTCTTATTTACTTTGTTTTAACTCAAAACTTTGCATTTAATATCGGGAAGTCACAAGTGTGACAAGTGACCATGATGTACGAAATACCCTGCTGCTCAAAAACATTAAAAAAGTTAGTTATGTTTTTTTATTTAGTTAAGACTAAATTGTTTTATAGCACTAAAACCTACATCTAGTTTAAGTTCGCGGTTATATAAAAAATACACACTGTATAATTCTGAAACGATCGAAAAATTAAAACCAAGATCTAAAAAATGGTTCGGTACGCGAAACGAAACGTCTTTAACATCTCGTTTAAATCCAACGAGGACTTGTATTAATTCACATTAAGAGGTATTTTTTACTGGCTTCGATATCGCGTCCGCGGGGTTAGCGTCTCCTAGACTGTCTGTCCGTCCGCGCTGCTGACGCTTAGACTTTTACTCACCAACATCCCTTCCACAGGCGACAGCGGAAGCGAACAACCTCACAGCCGTGGCCGAGGCCAAAGAAGTGTACACCACGCTCATGGAAGAAGTGTGCGGCGGCGCCAAGCCCTACCTGCAGACGCTACTGCTGGAGGCCGAGCACGGCAGGGTCCGCGACAAGGCGCTGCACGCCTTCCACTCCAAGCGGAAGATGGGCGGCGACGAGTTCAGCCAGTCCTACTGCGAGCAGCTCGTCAGGGTCAGTGCCGGGGCTCTACATATTGGAATAATTTAATACGGGACAACTATTGTCAAATCGAGCCCGTTCGTATCTAGGGTCGCTAGACGAGGCGGCCGTTAAATTCATTTCGATAGAAGACGAAATACTTTATACATTGTATGGTACCAACTACATAATTGGATAGTTGTTTAAAAAGGATCAATAAAGGTGGCTAAAATGAACACAATAGCAGATGCTCTTTTTAATATCCGTTTCGATGAGTGTATTTGTATCTTCCTGTGTTTGAATATGAATATATGTCTCCTATTCCAGGACTTAGAGGAGCAATTCAAGCAGTTCAGCGCGCACAACGAGAGCAAGAACATCTTCAAGGCGGCCCGCACGCCGTCCGTCTTCTTTGCCATCGCCATGTTCTTCTACGTGCTGAGCGGCATCTTCGGCCTCGTCGGCCTCTACCCCATCGCCAACCTCTGCAACCTGGCCATGGGTGTCGCGCTGCTCACACTAGTGCTGTGGGCGTACATCAGGTATTGACATGTTTTCTACGTGCTCGGTATCCTCGGCCTCTAGGCCTCTACCATCGCCAATCTCTGCCACCTGGCTGTGGGCCTCGAGCTGTTCAGACTAGTGCTGCGGGCGTACATCAGGTACTGACATGTTCTCTACGTGCTCGTTATCTTCGGCCTCTAGGCCTATAGCTAGTCTCTGCCACCTGGGCATCTTGCCTGCGTGCTCATCTTCGGCGTCGTCGGTCTTTTCCTTATCACCAACGTCTGTACAACATATGTAAAAACTTTAATTCAAATAAGACTGAATCGTGGCTATTGTGCACGCGACATTTAGGAAAAGAAATCCAAATTGTTTCTACTTATTTTATTCGTGATTTCCCGTTACAATTCACTTAGTAATTTTGGAATGGTTTCATAATTTCGTCATCTGTAGTGAGTTTGTCAGTTAATAACATCATCGTTTTATTGAACAGGTATAGCGGAGAGATGCGCGAGCTGGGCGTGACCATCGACGACACGGCCAACGTGCTTTGGGAAAACGTAAGTTTTGTACTAAATCATTATTTTTAAAACCATATTTAGGTATTTACTCGTTTTTAATCCAAATGTATAGTCTTATTCCATACAAGTATATCAAGATATAAGAGTCTGTCGGAATGTTAACACCAGTGTGTCGTTTGGCAGGTGATGAAGCCCCTGTACCAAGCCGGGCTGGAGAAGGGCATGGAGCACGCCGCCCGGGCGGCCGCCGAGGGCGCGCTCGGGCCGCCCTCGGCCGCCGCCAACGGCAAGCACAAGCAGTTGTGATGGCCGCCGCGAGCGGGACGGCTGCCCGCCCCGCGCGGGCCGGAGCGGGACGGACGCTCAGTGACGTCACGTCTCGATCACATATCACCGGATCGTAGCCCTAGGGTTACCGGCTTACTTCAGATTGTCGACTTGCCGAGCCCACTTCTGATGTCGGATTTGTTTTAGAAGGCCTTATTAAAATGCTGGTGGTAATCCTATATGTGAATGTGTGTGTGAATGGACCCGCGCCTCTATGTCGATTAGCCGGTAAGTGTACGGTTTTATCTTAGAGTTATCGATGTTTTCGAAGCGTGCGGTGGCGGATTGTGTTCATGTCGAGTGCGTAGAAAATTATAAGGGTATCTAGTTTTAGTGTAGGTAAATTAATTGTTGCTTTTTGGACTCTTTATCGAGTCGGCGTTGGACTAAAACGATATTTTAGTAGTTATTGACCAACCGCCGAACCACATTTTTTTAACTTGAAATATCAGACGGTTTTAATAAATACAAATATAGAATAGTAGTATATATATTTTATAATCGCGAGCCCATGTAAGTTTTAGAATAGCACAAAAAACGAATATGGTCACATTAAGTAAATCGCAAAATATCAAACGGACGGTTTTTGTATCACTTGTTGTAACGCACGGGAGCGTGGATGTACTTAAAAATATTTGTAGAATTTCTAAATTACTCTAAAATGCAGTGTCAATAGTTTCAAGTACTTTCAAAATGTAAATTGCTACATGGGGCTAAAATTGTAGTCATCTAAGCCTTCTGTAAATAATGATCAGTAGCGACCAAGTTTCTTAAAGTGCCAATATAAATATAATCTCTCCCATATTGGCCAAAACTGTATCAAAATTGGGATTATATTTGTTGAAACTTCAGAGTTTATTTTGTTATTACATAGCGACTTGTAGAGTAGATTCTGATATATGTAGTTCTACAAAAGTAGCTTTTCTTGCCAGTATGGCTCGTATAGAGGAATCACAATAACTAGGTTGTGAGGTGTTCGAAACAATCATAGGTATAGAAAGTGTATAGGTTAAACAACGGAGCATGTTCTCTTAGATATTGAAATTTTGCTCAATTTGTGAGAATATCTACCAAAAATACCAGCATAAACCTTCAACTGCCTGATTTCAGTGTCGAAATCAGAATACTATACATTTTGTATTCATATGAAACCTACCCTATTATAAATAAAAGCCAAAAGTGCCTTAACTTCCATTAAGTTAAGGTAGAACGTGAGAGTAGGATAGAGGGACTCCGCTGTGCCAAAGCAATTCTGTTCAGTTCTCCGTCCCTTTCTGTGTGATCATTTTGGCTTTCAACATCTTCCATCTCTTTCGTAGGAACTAGTCAAACTTTGACTGCTACGCGCATGACAATATTGTTTCGTATGTATGTTAACATTATACCTAAACATTTGTCAAATTAATATTCGATTTTTTGACGTTTGTGTAGGTGAAGAATTATATGTTCTTATGAATTATGAGTCCATAATTTTAACTTAGGATATGTCAATTTCATTATTAACTAGATTTTAATTGTTAAAGTTTACATTTGGAAAAGAACTTGTTTTAAATTTAAACGTGAAGAAATTACTGCCTTGGGTGAGACTTGAACTCTAGTCACGACGACCGTGACCGTGAGTGTCCGTGAGTTCAAGTCTCACCCAAGGCAGTATTTTTTTTTTACTTTTAAATTTATTCTAAGCTTAATAGCATCGTTCGCAGAAGTTTCTGCTTGTTAAAAATTAATTTAGAACTTGTTTTATATAATAATCATGTTCAATATGTATATCGGTTTACAAATATTATGTCGCTGGTTATTGTTTAAAAATTAACGTGATTTGGTTATTGTTTTATTAAATTTGTACTATATTTCGATTTTAAATTCTTGCACACTGGAGTCATAGTGACGATGACCTCTTAGTTTAATTTTAGGGCTAATTTCTATAGTTCTGGTCGAAGCAAGTGATGAACGAGAGAATATCTTGCTTGGACCAATAACTATGACGCACGCCTCCTCGCGGGCCGAGCAACCGACAGCGTGAAACCATTTAACATAAGGTAGAAGTACTAGTGCTCGACGCTGCACTAGTACTCGACATGGGCACTTTATGTCAAAGTGACAAGGATTAAGTTCGAATACAGAAAAATCTTCGTTGTTCAAATTTAGCCTATATTTCCATGAAATAAAGTGCCCATGTCGGTGACTAGTGCAGCGTCGAACACTAGTACTTCTACCTTACTATAGTACAAACTTTTTATTGACCTCTGAAACATGATACCATCGCCCACACTGTTAACTGTCCATAGGTGGACCTTATTATATAAGGCATAAGGTCCACCGATGGACAGGTCAGAGTGTTGCTGTTCGTACGTTGAATTTACACCTCTAAGGCCCACTTGCACCATCCCACTAACCCGGGGTTAACCTTAAACCTGGCGTTACCATGGTTACCAGTACAATTTGACACTGTGTTAACCGCTTAACCCATGGTTAGTGGGTTGGTGCAAGTGAGACGCTCTGTCGGTTTCCGGCCAAAGCTAATCCTTCTGCTCAATTTCACTCGTAATAAGTAAAATGTTGAACAAGATGTTATTTATGTTACGCCGGAGTATATTAGTGTTATTGTAAGTTTATTTGGAACAGTAGCGTAAGGTACAGGTGTTGTTGGCGGGCGCTTCGCTGTGGTTAATTATGATGGCCAGTGGACTGTTGTTCATTTATTACATACCTTTGAACATACCTTTTCTGAGATGTGCATAAGGTTATTTTTGCTTTGTACCATAGGTTTTATACTCTGGATTCAAACTGTTTTGTAAATAAGTAATTTCGCCTTGTGTAAATGTACAATTTTTTGGTTATATTAATTTCCTTTGTTTGTTTTAGTACGTTTATTTTTCGCCAACGAAAATGTTACTGAAATTTGGAGTTTAAGACATCAAATCATTAAAAAACACTTCACTTTTATGTGTCAGTAAGTATATTTATAAAAACTCAAGTAACATTGAAACGTCAAAAATAAAATGTGAGAACCCATGTTTAAAAAATCAACACCTTACTATACCCCGTTTTTTCGGATTAGATTTTTTGTAACCTCAAAAGTAGTGGTAATTTTTTTTTTCTTTCGAAATGCTAGGGTTCCTATGATATCTAATATTGCGGTACAATAATATGTAAACGACACTATAATGCAGTGCATAGTTACTCAGATTTAATTTTGGAAGAAAAAAGTTAGCAATAATTTTAAGGTTATAAAATTCCAAATCTAAAAAAAAACCCCTATAATGATTGTTAATGGGCTTTTAACATAACCTTTTCTCAACGAGTCCCACAGCGAAGCCCCCCGGCCGTCCCAGCTCATGGTGTAAGCAATATGCGAGAGGACTGTTTCTATGCGTTGCCTGTTTTGTGCCATAACTGCGGGCACTCACCCCGCACACCATATTAAAAACCTTATTTTCAATGGTATAAATACCATTTCAGAATGGCAAAACGGATACTTAAGACTAATCCTAGTTTTTATAGCCCAGATACTGAATGACACTACGATTGCCCTACTTTAGGGCTACCTCACACTAGCGTCTCGACCGTCGGCGTGTAGTCAGCGCTATGGAAAACGGCGTCGCAGTAGCAGCTATAGGGAGCGTGCATGAACTGTAGGAGGCAGCACAGGTCAGATTTTTGGCGCGAGGCGTAAATGTGATGTTTATTGTTCCGATGTAGCCCACAAGATGGCAGAGCCTACTATGCACAAGAAAACACGTTACGTGTAAATGTACATATTTATGGTTCCGATTCAGGCCACAAGATGGCAGACCCTCCAACGCGCACAGTCCCTATAGAGTTGACTAGACGCCGACGCTCGGGAGACGCTAGTATGCACTGGCTCATATTCAGCTCATCTGTCAATTTACAATATTTGGGTTGTATATATCGTGTCATTCACGAAAATGCATTCACTCGTAATGTCATGTTATTAAAGATTGTTTGACAAAACTGCACGTCACCGAGGATGGCACGAACTATAAAGGATGACTCACGCCAGACTGGGCCGGGGCCGAGCCGGAGCTCCCGGCGCTTTGTTTTCTATGGAAAAAGCCACGTGATCACCGATCAGGCGTCATGGAAAGTGATGAAAACGATGCTCCGGCTCGGCCCTGGCCCTGTCTAGCGTGAGTCATCCTTAATGCGCGCAAATTGAATTGTCATTTAAGTATCTCGGATATAAAAACACAGCTTAATATTGAAATTTATTTAAAAGTTCAGTACAAAATTATAATTTGATGTGATTTGAAGGTGTGCCGAGTCAGACGCCCGCAGTGCAGATTGTCAGATAAAACATTTATTTATATATTTTATTCAAGTTTCGAGTGTTGGAGAGTTTTACGCGATTTGACAAACCACGGCTTCTGGCAATCGACGCTTTGGACACTTTCGCTTGTAGTATAATTTTGCTCGTTGTAAATTAGACTCTGTCGCGGGGTACTAAGTCGGGTTTTCCCGCGCGACGCGGGCTAGACTATGTACATGGTTTCGGCTAGGTTAATTACGATAACTGTACGCAATGTATTAATAAAGATCTTATTTTTATACCGTTTGTTTTTGTTATTACATTATATTATCTATCGTGCCTAAAGTCCCATTCAGACGGTTCAAGAATTTGCATGCATCAATACATTGCTAATTAATAATAATAATAAATATTATAGGACATTATTACACAAATTGACTAAGTCCCACAGTAAGCTCAATAAGGCTTGTGTTGTAGGTACCTAGACAACGATATATATAATATATAATTATAAATACTTAAATACATAGAAAACACCCATGACTCAGAAACAAATATCCGTGTTCATCACACAAATATATGCTCTTACCAGGATTTGAACCCGGGACCATCAGCTTCATAGGCAGGGTCACTATCCACTAGGCCAGACCGGTCGTCAAATATATATAATATATAAATATTGATAAATACTTAAATACATAGAAAACACCCATGACTCAGGAACAAATATCCATGCTCATCACACGAATAAATGCCCTTACCAGGATTTGAACCCGGGACCATCGGCTTCATAGGCAGGGTCACTACCCACGAGGCCAGACCGGTCGTCAATTACAAAGTACAATGAATTCAGTCGATCGACCAAATACCGTATTTTAACCAAAGATAATTTGAAATAGAGGTGGATTGTTAAAGTAACTTTATATCCATTTGACTAATGTGTGTTAAATTTGTTAAATATCAAAAAAGTGGTGTCAGTATGTGTGAAAAAATAATCATCAAATTCAAATGGCGTTCTAAAAAATTTAGCTAGTGTTGAAAGATGGCAGTAAATTTACTGTAGCCACCAATTCCTTTGACAATCCACCTCTATTTCAAATTATCTTTGATTTAACGAAAACTGAATGCAAGTTCTTTGAACCGTCTAAATGGGGCTTTTGTAATAAGAGGTCAACCCAGTAGGACAATGAAAAGTAAGCAAACAAAAAAATATATTAACAAATTTTTATTTTGTTAAGTAGGTATAAAATATTAAAGCATTAATTGGAAAAGTTTTAACATTGGATGTTAAATATAAATTGATTTCATCACAAATATAAATATAATAATAATAATAATTCAGCCTATATACGTCCCACTGCTGGGCACAGGCCTCCTCTCATGCGCGAGAGGGCTCGGGCTATAGTCCCCACGCTAGCCCAATGCGGATTGGGGACTTCACATACACCTTTGAATTTCTTCGCAGATGTATATTATGCAGGTTTCCTCACGATGTTTTCCTTCACCGAAAAGCTAGTGGTAAATATCAAATGATATTTCGTACATAAGTTTCGAAAAACTCATTGGTACGAGCCAGGATTTGAACCCACGACCTCCGGATTGAAAGTCGGACGTCATATCCACTCGGCCACCACCGCTTTAAATATATTTTATTAAAATATTTTTACCCTAACGACTTTATCTAGCAGTTTTTAATTCCATTTAAAAATGCAAATTGTAGAATCCTTATCCATTCCTTACTTTCACATTTTGTATAATATTAATTTTTTTACAGTTCTCATAGGACACGGATTTAAAAGATAACAATACTCAAACACACGTTAAACGTCTACTAAACATTGGTCAGTATCATAAAACAATCATTATAGCACCATAACACCACTCCGTGACCCGTAAGTATAATTCTCGCCCGAGAACATTCGTCATAGTAAACCGAGAACATTCACAAGAACGGCACACTATACCCGCGGGTCTCCGTCCGTCAAGGTTGAGCCCTACGCTCCGTACAGCGTCATCGTGTTCCAACATAACATCGTCGTAGGCAGCGCACGGCGTCAACAAGACAATGCGAGCGCACTAGCGCCGCTTGTCGCCGAGCCCGGCCGCCGCCGCCGCCGCCCGCGGCCCCACCGACTCCCACGCTTGCCGCATCGCCTGGGGAACAAGTCATACTTTCAAATATATGTATTGATCAGCAGTGGCAGCATGGTTCCATTTTTATCGCTTGTCACTATGCCTGTCAATTTCGCACTTACATACTTGTTAGAACGTGACGAGCATAGTGACAAGTGATAAAAATGCGACCGTGCTACAATCGCAGGACAATTACTTACAGTTTGGCAGATGGTTTTTACACATTTTATTTTCTACTTTAACCCTTTATCAGGTTGACAATTCAAAAATGAAAATCGAATGTCAGTTTTACTCATTGAAAATAGAACACAAGTTTGAGGTGCCGTATGTGAGAAATATATCTCCCTTAGCCTGATAAAGGGTTAAATTAAACAAAATAAAGTCGATATTTATAGTATGCCGCCCATACCACATTTCATATTTTTATCACCATGTAAAGAAACGTCTATCAGTGAGAAACGTGTAACCAAGGAGTAGCTGCTACATCAGTAGTAGTATGAAGCTTATAGAAGTTAGTGTGAGGCTACACTGGTGCGCTGCATTGCGTTGCGCCGCGTTTTATCGTCGCAGGCGTCAACGCTGCGTCGTTTTACATATATTTTTACGACATGCCACATTAAATGCGTTGCGACGACGTGACGCAACGCAACGCACCAGTGTAGCCTGGCCCTTGTAGGGATACGTATGTATTCTTAATGCTAAATTTGTGCAAAGTTAGAGTGGTCAGAGTCTACAACACCACACAAAATGAATGACGTGCGCCGCAGTGGGCTTATCTATTACAAATGAACAGTTATAAAAGGCTCTACTTGAGTTAGACAAAATAACCTTTACGCAGTCTGGGTGTGACTTGGTAGCCCCTTACGTTAGTGTAGCGCTAGATTTCTATTTTAGAAGAAGGATTTTGTAACTAAAACGAAAGATGCTCACGTATTCTCGCAAGGAATCTGCTATTTCGTCCAGCTGTATGCCTACGTCGCGCATGTTGCCTGTCACTCTGAAAAAATACAACAAGAAAGTAAGTAAGAACCGAACTTTTCTAAGTAGTTGCATTAATATTTATTGATCAGGTTGAATGATTCATACTGTTTAATGTTTAACTCTATGACATCAAAGACGAAAACAGACGCGCGGCTACATCCAAATATGAACCTTCGTGCATTCCGACAAGGTTCACGATGACGTGCTGCACAAGATAGGTTCAAAAGATTAATTTACCACTTTTCGCGTATCCAATCCAATGTCGCCGACGTGCAATGAAATTAGAGCAGCATGTATCCTGTTATTTCTACATTTTCTTCTGTAATATTTCAATTTTCCGGCAGAATGAAACCTTTTAATTTCGACGACCTTAACACTGTAGGAGTATCCTGACCTGCTGTACGCCCACACGGCCAGCAACACCAGCGACGCCAGAGCCACAGCCTGCCCCACCGCCACCACGGTCTGCACGCTCACAGCACTGCCCAGCACGCTCAGCAGGTACCCCAGGATGGCCACCGTCGCGAACACCGCCGGCGTGCCCGCCAGCCTGAAGATGTTCTTGCCCTCGTTGTGAGCTTTTAGTTGTTGGTATTGCTCTTCTAGTTCCTGTAATTGATTGTTTTAATTTAATCGATGTACCTAATGTATGAACTCATCTTATGACTCTTAAAACATTTCTGATGTATCAAAACAAGATTTTAAAAATGAACGCACTCTTTCCTGGGCGCACGCACTTAGAAACGACTACCTAGGTAACCTTCATTGACTCAGGTAAAGCCAAACATAGCGCACTCCGGTGTGCTTACCGTATGCCGTATATGCCTGAGTTAAGCTGTCAATTCTTGTCGCTCCTAAAGAGTGGTGTTGTTAAACTCCAGTCTTTCGGAAATTAATATATGGGTTGCCCAGTTAGGCTGCTCTTGATTAATAGTCTGGATTTATGAGAAAAATATGGACGTTAGCTTCCGGAGAGGTTTTTTTAACATTACCTTGATGAGTTGTGCTTCATAAGTGCTAGCTAACTCGTCCCCGCCCATCTTCCGCTTGGCGTGGAAGGCGTGCAGCGCCTTGTCGCGCGCGCGGCGGTGCTCGTCGTCCAGGCGCCGCGGCGGCAGGTAGGGCTGGGCGCCGCCGCACACGTCCTCCATCACCGCGTCGTACACCTCGCGGGCCTCGGCCACGGCGGAAAGATTGTTCGCTTCGGCGGTAGCCTGTAGGTTAAATGCTTACAGTCAGTCTACGCTAAGTCTGCAGACCAAGTGCTTAGCCATATCAACTCGTAATTAGGTATCCATTGTCACTGCCCAAGTGCCAGACATCTACAGAAACTCAGTGACATTTGGTTATATATCTTAGGTAAGGTTACTTCAAAATACCTACATAACTATTGGAAGTTTATGTCAAATTATTCAACTACAATTACAAAAGCATCTTCCAATTGTACTTGCGAGTAGTCATGCCTATTAGTGGGAATAACATAAACATTCTCTCACACTTCTTCTTCTTTGTCAGGGGCTATGTAAGGCTCTACAGTCTATATATCATTGCGAGCTTTGCCATAGTGTGTTTTAGTTTTTAAAATAGGTATATTGTATAACATGTATGCTAGTTTTTAAGGTATTAATCTATGGCACAATAGTTGCCTGAAAATAAAGTCTTTTTTTTTTCATTTTGCACAATGCTGTCCAAGGTTTAAAATACCTCAAGTATAGTCTTAGGTACTCCGGTTCGGTAGCACCGTGCCATTTAACACATTGATAAGCCTTGAAGTAGAGCAGCAGGTCGCGCGCCCGCACCGGCTGGTCTTGGTAAGTAAAGCGTGTGTGTCAGCAGCGAAAGCACAAGCTGACACCAGCACCAGCGGTGGGAGTCTGAACTAGGGGCTGATGTCTGGAATATTTAATAAGGCCCTACCTCGAGTATAGACTTAGGCTCAGGTAGCTCGGTGCCGTTGAACACATTGATGTAAGCCTTGAAGTAGATCAGCAGATCACGCGCCCGCACCGGCTGGCCTTGGATGGTCTTGGGGAGTAAAGCGTCGGGCGATAGCAGCGACGGCACCAGCTGTCGGAGGGACTCTTTAAACTCGGGGCTGATGTCTGGAAATGGAAGTAAAAACTATGTTATCCCCACATCACATCCCCTATGAAGTTACGGGAGGTCGAACGGGACATAACCGAAAAAACCTTGGTATGGTTGTCAGTTTTTGCTGACTATTTGCCTATAAGCTCGAGATCATCACGCCGGAAAATAAAGGTAAAGATCATGTGTGAACATTTAATTCAGAAGAAGCAAATTCTTGTTATTGTTACCACTTCTTCAGAAATTAAATTTGGAGCATATGAACAAACCATTGTTCTTATCAGATCTGTTGATTTTAAACACACAGCTGAGTCTCCATGCTACTCCAAATTGCACAGGTAACGAAAGCTACCGAAAGGTCTTCTTAGTTCTTAAATACCCAATTACCAGCAAGTTTCCCGTTGAACTGCGGGTTGGTGGCGACGGTGAGGCCGGGGTGCGGCATGAGGAAGCAGGCCAGCTGATCAAAGCAAGACGCCACGTGTCGACGCAACGCTTGGAGTTCTTCGTGTTGACCTTCATGAACCTGCAAGTAGACGAAAGGACGTCTTTCAGGTTAGGTTTTCAATTACATACCGACATTTCCCATTATAGATATATTGAGGATCGACGAAGGGGCTTGAACATTTCTGATTAACCCTTTACCGCATATATATGCAACCTTATATGGCAGTTATAATATTCATCTTGACAGCTATTAAAGTTCAAATGTAAATATTTTTTATGATATGGGTTAAGGGGTTAATATTATGCACTCTAACGTCTAGTCAATAGAGATGTGTTTCATACTTGTTAGCACCTTGGGTGCTCCAATATATTGTATAGGTATCATGGCAACTGTGCGTGTGTCCTCTATAATGCAGGAAAGGGGAGGCCCTTCCACTGCTATATGACCACACTTTTCCTTTTCTTTGGTGGGAACTACTGTTCCCACCAAAGATCCCGTAACTTTAATTAACAGAATTGCTAACGCAAGTCTCCAAACAGCGTACAAGATATATGCACCTAGATGATAAATTAGATATTGCCTCGGAGATCAAAGTCCACTTGAAAAAAAAAGTATTTTATATTCTTGAGATAGTAATAATTACCTCAAGCCGCTTGTCAAGCAGTTGTTTCCCGCCGGAGGCACCATACGGGTGATCGTAGGGGAAGCTCCAGTCCCGGACTAGAAGCTGCAGCCGCTGGAAGGGCTTGCCCACGCTGCTCTGTGCTGCTAAACGTCCGTACTCCGTGAACAGCTGGAGACATGGAAATTATAAGCTTATTATTTATTTGCTTGTACAGTTTCACTGCTAGGCAAATGCTATCATCTCTGTTCAGGGCAGTATTTGGCAAGTCAAATCGAAAGACATCAAGATCGCTCCGCCATCTACGCCTAGAGCTTTCATGACAACGCTTTTTACAGATAATGTTACTTGTAAAGTCTGTGCGAACAGACTTCATCAAGTAACTGTACAAACAGGAGGTCGTGGTTCACACCCTGGTTTCTTGGAACTTATTACGTAAAAAAGATAATTGTTCTTATATGATGAAGGAAAATCTTATAAAGAAACCTGCATACATCTGCGAAGAAGCTTAATAAATTAGATGTGCTGATTGTTTGGCATCGAAAGATAGGTACTGACCTGCAAGTGTTGAAGATCGTCTTCCTCAATGTTTTGTGACAAGTTGTAGATCTGCACAGAAGACAGCATAGTGGACAATGCGAAGATTGTGGCATTGTCACGCACTGTGGATTGGCTGTCAAATGTGCCTTGCGTATCCATCAGTAAGATCACCACCTGAAAAAATACAATGAACGAATGAGCTCTATTAATAACCCGCAAAGTGGATGGTACGCGGTTAGGAGAGGACTTGGCCAGTGTGACACCCACAAAGAGCTGTTATATACTACAGTCACACTGCAGTGCGTCCGATGTTTGCCGAAGCGCGCGCAGATGACTTATTTGCCATTAGGCGGAAAAGATTTGCCTCTCTGCTGAGGAGAGTGCTGGGCAGCAACAACAGCGTCATAAATGCGTTGTAGTATGTCTCGACTATCCCATAACTAAATACTAAGTTGAAGTAGTTATTGGCAGGGTAAAGTCAATCGTGCAATCGCGTTGTAAATTATCTATAGGTACCTACACATATATAGTTTATTTTTATTTAAAAACAAATATTCCACTAACATAGTTATTCAGTTTTTCGTGTTACTAAATGGATCATGTCAATTAAGTCTGAACTAAAGCATTTTTATTTATATTTTTATACCGATGTCATATCATAGGCTGTTGTTCACATTGATGTAATGGTTGTTCATCAAGCCGAAGGCCGTAATAAGTGGAGAATCGCATAGGAGTGAAGGGCCGACTTTATTAGGCTATTAGGCTATCAAGAATCTACTACTCTACTTTCAATCTACTTTACCTTCTCTCCATTGCTGAGAGTGGCCTTGAAAGGCTGCGACCAGAGCAGCAGACCCGTGGTGTCGCGCTCGGAGCCCCCGCGCCAGCTGAAGCCCTGTAGGGGCGCGTCTTCCGCGCCCAACCAATCACCACTGTCCCCGAGGTTGTACTGGAAATTTTAAACAATTCTAGCTTAATCAAAGTGAACTCAAATAAGTAATTTCATTCCTTTTGATAAAGACAAACATTTAAATAATGTGGCCCTAGTGAAAAAGGGTACAAGTCTCTGGCAGTTTAGGTGTATAAGGGCATAAGTGTTACGTGGAACTTACACCCCTTTACACCTGCGCTGCCAGAGACGTGTACCCTTTTTCACTAGGGCCACAGATATATCTAAGATATAAAGTTAGCTTTGATTTGGACCACTATACCGATGCTACTGGACGTCTGTCAACCGCTTCGTCTATGGCTATGTGTGCATAGAGGCCAGGCCATTAATGAGAGAAGTGGTTGTTAACCTTTTGATGTTAATAGTTATTTTAAGAAGTCGATCACGGATTGATCAAAGAGCTCTTCTCCTTCATCAAGGTAAGTAATAAGTCAGCTGTAGAGCAGGGATGACATCTCACATAAGATGTTCGGTACGGACTTACGGAGTAATCAATTATCATAAGTAAGATAAAGATTAAATATTCCTTACCTTGTGACGTAGAATAGGCAGCAGTATAGTGCAGAAAGAGCGTCCAATTCTAGATCGTACTCGTGTTCATAAGTTAACTGAAGGTTAAAATTCCTTACCTTATGGTGTAGATATCTAAGGAAGAAATCAAGCAGGAAACTTTTCCCCTTCCTAAAGGCGCCAGCCACGGAGACCACGACAACGGGCCGCTCCTTGATGTCCTCACGCAGCAGTAAGGCAGAGAGGGCATCTAGTTCCAGCTCGAACGAGTGCTCGGGGCCCGGAGACACCACTTGGATGCCGCGGCCCGATTCTAGCGACTCGATTTTGTCTGTGAAGATTTGGAAATTATTAAGTAGTTACTTACTAAACACGTCAAGTCTATGTACTTTGAGGTACTTTTGACAGTAAGGAAAGGAAAAGTGCGCAAGTGTGTGTGGAATATGGATATTTTAAGAATATTATAAATAAATGAGTATAAGTATGAATAGACGCATTTGCCCCTCGCTAATCCTGTTGTGTATAGACATATTCGATGAATGTCGAGGTACGAGAATCAAGCCCATATTTGAGTAGACTATTATAGGTACCTACGCTAAACAAACCTTGTTAATTGACCGCGAAAACGCGCCTAGCTTTGGTAAGTACCTATAAGTAGCATAACAAGTATCATGTACCTACTGTACAGCAATCACAGTCATATATATTTATTACGTATACGTAGGTATGGACGAGATTCTAATCAATCGATATAACACGTCAAACGAAAGACGACTCTCTAAGTTACCTTTTCTATATCAAAGTTAAACATTTCACTTGTATTGGACATGCGGAAAGATTGATTTTGCAATGACGTGCTGAGTGAGGTCATCTGTGTGACCGGACCAATGCTTTTAATATTAAACGCGAATCGGCCATAAATAATTCGATGTTAAGTAGGTACCTATGAGCTATGTATAAGTAGGTATATGTTATAATCACATTTCATTTTCCCCTCTGCTGCAGTCATTGACATATATATCTAAGGGCGAGCCTTACGGGCACTAAGAATATGGTGCTAGTTCAGTGGTGTCACTCACGAATTCGGGCCAATCGTGCAGTCTAACGCAACTCCGCTCTTCCGCTCGAGCATGGAATACTGCTGCCACCTATGGGACGGTTCTGCCAAATATCAGCTGGCGGCCCTGGACTCGATAGAGCGCCGGGCTCATAGACTTTTTGGCGATGACCCATCTATCAAGTCAAAATTACAGAGCCTTGAGCATCGCCGTCGAGTCGCTAGCCTATCGGTGTTCTATCGGATACATTTCGGGGAGTGCGCACAGGAACTGCACGATCTGATCCCACCTTCCCCTTTCCATCATCGGACATCCTGGCGTGGGGAGCGAATGCACCCGTTCGTGGTAAACATTCCATTTGTTCGCACTAAACGGTTTGCCTCCTCTTTTTTGGTACGGACGGCTAAAGAATGGAATGCGCTCCCGCCATCTGTATTCCCTGATAAATATGACCTCGGTCTCTTTAAAGCAAGAGTGAATAGGCTACTACTGTACCGGTGAGCTCCATCTTAGGCCCTGTCTTCACTTTCCATCAGGTGTGACTAGAGCCCATCGCCGATCAGTTTTTAATAATAATAAATAAAAAAAACAGGTTGTGACCAATCGCGCGCGTGATGCGAACTCATCAACCAATCGCGTTGTGGCGTTAGACTGCACGATTGGTTCGAATTCGTGTGCGTGACACCGCTGTAGTGGCCCCATTCTCATTGCCCGTAAGGCCCGTAAGGCATATCTTATTGCAGGTAATTATCGAGTTTCTCATAATACCTAGATACATCTATCGCAAGGCATTAAAGACAACACGTAATTGCTTTACCTTCCTATTTTGCTATTCCTTCCATTAACTAAATACCACCAATGTGTATATTTTATCAATTTCCGTATCTGTTTTTTATGTAGTGTGCAATAAAGAATTTTATTATTATTATTATTAAATAATAGTTATGGTCACGACTTGTGGCGCTCGTTCGACGGCTGCCTACATAGCCAAGTTACTTAATTTTACGGTTTTTGCGAAATACCTACAGTACCTTTAAAAAGTATCGGCGAAAGTTCACAATTACAGTTCATAATTCCATTTAGGGTTCAAGCTAATTTGGCTGTTTATACTAACGGTATGATTTGTCCAATGTAAAGTGAGCCCTAAACGGCTCAACAATTAAAGTCCGCGACTGTACCTAAATTCGGTGTCGCGACCTTCCATTATTAGTCACCTACAACAATATTACAACTCCACGTTCATATTCCCACCTACTTTACTCGCAATATGACAATGCTTAAGTACCTACTACAACGACATTAAGTACCTAAATAAATGATTCTAGCAAGTAGGTAGTGTTTAAATAGCACGCTGTTAAGTACCTACTTAAATATCGAAATATAAGTTCCACGAAACTCGCGCTGCCAATTAATGAAATATTAATGAGCGTTTCGTTTCCGTTAACCTAGGTTTGTATAATTGATCTTAGTAATAAGATGCATTTTTATCTATTTTTTGTTCATTGCACTCTTATTTAATAAAGTGCAGAAATATCTGAAGCAAGTCGATCATTTCTAAGTTTTCTAATTCCCACGCATGCTGCTTTAACAGTTGAATACATTTCAATTTCAAATATTGCATCCAGCGCATGTGCAACGGCTTTCTTCGTTCATTACACGAATGTAACTACCTATTTTATGACACTGTTATGTTTATAAACGACCGCTTTAAAAACAGCTCTATTTCCTGTAATCTGCTCTGTAGAGCAGAACATGTATGTTAGGTAGGTACTCAGCAGTATTAAGTCAAGCTATTATAAATCCCGGAAGCATAATTTATAAAGCATTTTATCTATAGTAAAAATAAGTAAATAATAAACATATTAGCCAAAGCCTTCTGAATTCTGAATCACAGCTGAGATAACTATCTAAAAATAGCACGTAAACATATCGTAAACACCTGATTTTCGTTAAAGCCGTTTCCAATAAAACAAACCACAAATTCTTTAGAAAACACAGAATACTCACTGGCCATTTTACTCGTTGTAAAAAGTTCAACACAAAAAAGTAAATTAGCAGCAGGTGGTCATTTTCTAAAGTGTAATGTGTGTTTAGCGTGTGTGCCGACCGTCGGGCGAGGCGCGGCGGGTAAGACTGGCGTTGTGTTGTAAGGTCATCATTATGATGTCATCGGCCGGCTCTCCACTACGCCGGTGATGGCATACGTCATAAGCTGATGCTGTGGATGTGTGTGCAACGAAATTATGGGCCGAGTGCATTGTTATATGGTAAATTATCCGAGCCGAGTACCTTGTCCACAGGTAAAAGTAATATTTACTGAAATTACAAACATCTCATATGCTTATTTGGGTTCTGCGCATATAAAGTGGTTTATTGCGCATTACAAGCCCGGTACGCTTAAGATTCTAAGTTGGAATTTTTTTCTTTTTTTTTATACTACGTCGGTGGCAAACAAGCATACGGCTAGCCTGATGGTAAGCAGTCTCCGTAGCCTATGTACGCCTGCAACTCCAGAGGAGTTACATGCGCGTTGCCGACCCTAAACTCGCTACACTCGTAATTCTGTTATAGAACTAGAGTTAGACCAAACTAAATCGACAGCGATTTTGATAACCCAGACTCTTGTCATCCTATGGTACCCCATTGGTACGAAGGGCCTTCGTGAGACGTCGCCATTCGCTACCTTAGAGCATCAACTCAAAAAGACAAGGTTCTAACTACGGTATACATTTCAATCTCATTGGTCGGTACTCAGTACGTCAGCGCACATGATCGTAGAACATGGAAACGAGCGCACAGTCAAGGGAAAGCACCTCCGTGTGCACGCATTATCACTTCGGAATCAATTACTCAGTGTTCTTTTGCTGGTGTAACTTCCCCTACCTACACCCCAATCTACCCCATCTATTAAACCCCGGACCTAATAAAATAAGGAACCTAATCGTTATCAATCCCACCTTTAAAATTACCCCTAAAATTTACCCCAACAATAATTTTACCTTAACAATAATTTGGCCAAGTGAACGTCTAGTTAAAGGTTAGGACCCCTTGAAGCGAACCGCGGTACCCTAGATTCTTTAATGAGTAACAGCTAAATCTTGGACTCTGATTCTACCTGATTAAGTATTACCTAGACGTTAAGACTCGGAAATTTACTATACTAAATAATTTATTATGTTGAGAGGAAATAATCGATAGGGTATTATGTTAAAATTCAACCTTCAGCAAAATACCATAAGATTAAGTTATTCCAAACCATTTCTATATTAAATATGACACCTTATAAGTAGAATGAAAATATATAACAATCGACAAGGTATGAGCAGTGTCGCGATAAAGGATATGGACTCCGCCCCCACGCGCAAGGTCGTAGACGACGGGTGTAGCCTTAAGTTACAGAACCTATCAATGATTTTTGATGTAATGTAAGATATATTTTTAATAATTAATTAGAAAGATATTTAGTTATTGCAGCATATATGATTATATAAATATAAAAATATTTTTGGTAAAATCCTGCTACTCCTATTAAGTCTTCGGGGTAACATTGAAGCAGCACTCCCGGGTTAAGCCCATTTACACACTTATATTAAGATTAAAATATTATTACCTATCAATCCTATCATCTTCTAAACGAGGTGTGAACGGATCACGCGTGCTGCCTCTAATGCTAGATGCAGGTCTGAAGACTCTTACTCCGATTAGCAATATCAATCGGGCCACCTACTATCTTATTAGCCAGACGGGCTATGACCAACGCTTCGCAACCCTATACAAACCTAGGGGCTGACGAAGAGAAGCGATAAGTATTCGTCAGACACCAATTACTTATCTTTTATATCCAAAAGCTAAGGCTACTAAGCCATTACCCAGTCCCCATAGCTAAAAGTAGGCTGAATTTCTAGGCCTTTCAAATGTATAAACGAAGTACAAGTTTAACTCATTACTGTACTTTATGAGATCGAACTATCAAGGTGAGTATTATTCCACTCAAAGATTCCAATGGACTGCGCTCGCCTGCCAAAGGGTCTCTAAAACAAACCATTCTTTTATCCCAGAATAGTCTGTGTTCCTAAACCCAACTTGAATATGTAAGGATTGAATATATAAATACCTTAGGACCTGATCGAATACTCAGTACTTCGTCTCTACACCAAAAACCCAGAAATGAAAATAAATAGATATAAGATGTTACAGATAACCCTCAACTTTCCACTCAGAGTAACAGTCTGGAAGATTTAGGTAATTAAAACCCATTACCGGTATTTCACTAATATTATCATTAGTACACGTTATAAAACATAGCTTCACGTCATTAGAACCTTTTGAAAGATATATATATACACCAACCAATCGAATTTCTAGATCAAACCTAAGAGAGAGACCCTATAACAGTGTGTGTGACTCTACCCTATTCCTACCCTTAGACCCTAATCTAGTATGTCCAGAACACAGATCGTACTTACCATTGATCTAGTGATTTGGAACATACACAAGTGTATCCCTAAGTCTAAGCTGTAAGCATTCGGCCGACAAAACCGAGGTATAGCAAACCCTAGTGTCTGTGTGATTGGCCCCCTCCTCATCGCCACGTAGGCACGGTGGATGAGAATAGACCGCCCTAGCATGTCTATAGGTAATCAGCACACTAGCACACACACCCGTACCAGTCACATGGGATACCCTGCCATGACTAAAACTTTATCTGTGTTTGTTACCAATCATGACAGAAGCTCTCCCGTGACCAGCACTAGCATGAGCCAGAGCACCGAAATATATATAAATATATTTAATACGAGACCTAGCCTCAATTACTGCAGACTTCAGTGAGCCGAGATTACTCTCAATGGCACGCACGTGATGCCCTCACATTCATCTAACAGCTGGACTTTGAGACTAAGGAGAGTATGCTCGCCTCTTATGTTGGTAAAGAAGAGACGCCAAGTCCTCTCAACTTGGAGCAAAAGACTTCTAAACAGCTGCAGTTTGTCACCGTTAGGGAGCAGCTGATTAGATGGACAAACTGTTAGTCCAAACAGTGATCTGGCTTTATAAAATAACAAACTAACCTCTTAGAAAGGTAATAAAATAACAAAATTAGATTTTACTAACAAAAACTCACAATATAGTAACACAAATAAGGAAGTAAAGAATCTCCACCATAGCCTAAGCTTAGCATTACGACAACATTGTCCCCGCAATGCCAAACATAGACACAATTTACAAGTTTAAATTTATAGGATAATTCCCAGCAAACACAAACAAATAGAAGGAATAGTAGAGAAACTTTACTTACCCAAAGCCAGAGATACCGCCAGTCCGATGGTCAAAGAATGAATGCCCATCCTCCGTACTTTACGGCCCTTTTATATACCTTAGTAGCGACATAACAGCGACATAACGGCGACATAACGGCGACTAGCGACATAATAGCGACATAACAGCGACATATTGGCGACTAGCGACATAATAGCGACATATCGGCGACATAATAGCGACATAACGGCGACATAATAGCGACATAATAGCGACATAACGGCGACATAATAGCGACATAACGGCGACATAATAGCGACATAACGGCGACATAGTAGCGACATAATAGCGACATAACGGCGACTTAGTAGCGACATAACGGCGACATAATAGCGACATAACGGCGACATAGTAGCGACATAACGGCGACATAGTAGCGACATAATGGCGACATAACGGCGACATAGTAGCGACATAACGGCGACATAGTAGCGACATAACGGCGACATAATAGCGACATAACGGCGACATAATAGCGACATAGTAGCGACATAATAGCGACATAACGGCGACTTAGTAGCGACATAACGGCGACATAATAGCGACATAACGGCGACATAATAGCGACATAACGGCGACTTAGTAGCGACATAACGGCGACTTAGTAGCGACATAATGGCGACATAACGGCGACATAGTAGCGACATAACAGCGACATAGTAGCGACATAACGGCGACATAGTAGCGACATAACGGCGACATAATGGCGACATAACGGCGACATAGTGGCGACATAACGGCGACATAATGGCGACATAACGGCGACATAATAGCGACATAACGGCGACATAATAGCGACATAACGGCGACATAGTAGCGACACAATGGCGACATAATGGCGACATAACGGCGACATAATGGCGACTTTTACGCACACAACGACAGTATTCGCTTAGTAGTCAGTTTAAGTAGACCAAAAAAAATGATAAAATGAAACGTTTCAAAACCTATCAAGCATGAATATGCCAACATTATTATTTAACTTCAGGTATTATAGTTTTGTTTTCTGAAAATAACGTCTGTATTGTAATATTTTACGTTTATTATTAAGTTAGTAACTCAATGTTCTTTATTACACCGATAATTATGCATTTATTCTAGGTTAACTTCAATTGATTATTATCATTCTTCGCAGCATTCTAAAATAAATAAAAAAATGAAAATTCACTGAGTGTTATGTATTTAATCGAAATCACAAGTGGTAAAATACGGAAACGTGTCCTTCAAGTTGTAATTGTTAGAATACGGAGTGAAATCATGACTGAAAGATGCAAACGAAGAGTACTGTAGTTTTTCATTATTTTCTATGTGTTTTAATATAAAACCAAGGCCAATATTACGAAATAGGCATATGGCTAGTCACACTGGTTATTTAGATTACTCTTGCGTGACAAGTCAAGCGGTTATTCCAAGCTAGCAGAGTATCAAGCATAACCAGCATAAGTTAGATCTCCGGCTGCTCTAAGTTGTTACGAATGTAGGGGTCAAATTATAATATATATAAACCCTCAACAAAGTGAAAAAAGATTTACGAATAGTGAGGATACGTCTAGCGTATGTAATTAACTAATTACCAGGCAAGTCGGTATAATAATAGATAATTTATATGTATGTTAGTCGATATATTTGAGGTTTTGTTACCAAAAATACTATTATTTTCGTAGTCTACATCTAGCGTCAAGTAGCGGAACTCTCAGTACTGCTAGTTGACAATAGATGTCGCGGCAAACAAAAAGTCAAATTCTCAACGATTTTCCGCTAATATTATAACTAGAGTAACCGGAACTCAATTTTCAACTACTACACTTACTCTGGTTATATTAGCTGAAAAAAAAAAAATTGTATATATTTATGAATAATACAATGTTAAGCTTATTTCAACCTTATGTGCCTTATGTTTGTATAGTGCTGCTTGTTATTTTTTTTTTCTTGTAATAGTAGTGAATATTTAAGTTTTTTTGTAATGATTTTTATTGATTATGTATGTATAAATATATTTTAATGTAATATTATCTGAAAATCGTTGAGTATTAGACTTTTTGTTTGCCGCGACATCTATTGTCGAGTACTGAGAGTTCCGCTACTTGACGCTAGATGTAGATTACGAAAATAATAGTATTTTTGGTAACAAAACCAACCAAAAAAGTGAGCACTCTTGGTCTTCTTAATTCTCTTTGACACAATTAACTGACAATTTGTAAACCTTATTGTAAATACATAATGTGTTCTGATGGTCAGACAAGGATGTTGTTGTTAGTTGAATTATTGCAGGTCGATGTACGAAATTCCTCGTAATTAGCGTCCTTACTTTAGTTCGAACATGTAGTTTATTGCGCGTGAGCAAGGTATGTAAATATAATTGAATGAATTCGCGAAATGTAACATATCATATGGATGATAGGCATGAGGCAGTAGGCTACAACTTATGATTTTTTCATTCGGTACCTACATAATTTGTTTGATGTGAAACTTACAAAAAAAGTTAGCTTGAGACAATGCTTAAGTAAGTCTTCAACATATCTTAGAAGTGTAAACATCCATTTGGTTAATTACATATTTAAATAAAATAAATATCTCAATAAAAATAGCAGTTACAAAAAAGTAAAGTTATTGTTTTAATTATGAGCTTAGTGATACATGTATAAAATTACTGTACTCAGTTTTTCATATATTTTTTTGTCTCATGGTGAACAACAAGAAAAACCCTCAAGCATAATAACATTTAAATTGTTCTTAGAATACAATTCTATATAAAAATATTCAGTATAATTGACTCCAATTATAAAGGACTGCAAATAAATCTAACCAAATTTATGTTACGGTAATTTAGTTGTCATTCTTGATTATGTAGAAGTTTATATAAATAAATATATTAAATACAGTAAAAAATTTAATATTTTATCCAAACATTTTCTTAATAACTGTTTTGTATTCTTTATTTAAAGTCCTCATCTTGGGTTCTATCAGCAGGGCTTTCTGGTGCGCCGCCTTGTCATTAGGGTCCAGTTTGAGAACTTGCTGGATGTCCTGCCAAGCCTCCTCATACTTTTGCAGGCCATAATTAGCTACGGCCCGGCGGTACAGAGCTTTGATGTTGTCCTTGTCATACTTGAGGGTGCAGGTGCAGAGGTCAAAGGCAGCCTGGTACTCTTCATAGTGGAGTTGGCAGTGTGTGAGGTTGTTTAGCAGTTTTATCTAAAAATTAAAAATAAATTTCTATCAGAAAACTGGATAAAATTTCCTAAGCATTTGACTTCTCCTAATCCAAGAATAACCTTTATTTAATACCAAAATTACTCTTATGCCTACTCTCTAATTTACAAATTCTTGTTATAGCCTGCACTTGATAGAAATAAAGAGAGTAGGTAACAAAGTATGCTAATGTCTGGGAAACAATAATCAAAGAAAGTTTAGGGGATGATACTGACCTTGGTATCAACCATTTCCTTAACCCTAGCCTCATCAATCTTCTCCGGATCAATGGGCTCTATGGCCACAAGCATCTTCAGTGCCTTGTTGAAGCGACGGAAGGCGTCAGCGATCCTCTTGTGCTTCACCAGCTCGACTCCACGCGCCTTGTGGTGCAGCGCCGCCTCGTACAGCCGGTCCCAACTCCAATCTGCCACTAGCATCTCATCCATAGCTTCCAACAATTCTATCTTACAACTTATCTCCTTCACAAGCTCCCCTTTAGCATCTTTATACACTATTTTAGCCGTACACGTTTCACCGCGGCACATACGCTGCAGAATCAACTCGAAATCTTTATCAATGAAAGAGTCCGAGTCACCGATCAGAACTATCCCGTCAAAGCTTTTACTGAAGACCCGGCTCTCGGGCTCTATCTCGCAGTCTCCAGCTGCGTTGGTGCAGGTTACGTCGCTGAGACGGATCTTGCAGCGCGCGTCTTCATACGCTACGACGTTGTAGTCGCCCGGTTTCACGAGCCGTTTTGTTATGATTCGGTCGGGCCGTTCGTCCACTATCTCCGGCTCATTCATGTTAATGATACTTAAAGTCAGGAATAAAAGTTAAAAGGAATAATTAGCGTTTGAAATTATTTTAAGAAAACAAACAACGCACTGCAGTCACTCCGTGCATATGTCATTCGTGACATTTATCCGTGTTGTTCCGAAATCAAACATTTCACTATAATTAACTATTTTAATATAAAGACAATCAGTATCACATGGTCTATTATTTTAATAATTCGTGTAAAACAAGTGTAAGATTATTATAAATAAAACAAATATTTATGATCAAAAGATGTAGCAGACGTTTGATCAATAAAAATATAAAATCTTTTGTGTAGAGAAAAGTTTCAGAACAATTTCTAAAACGTTTCTGATAGAAAAATACACATGGTTTTATCAAAAACGGTAATAAAGCAGTTGCGTTGCAATTTTCAAATGAAACAAACTCATTTAAGACTAAAAAACCCTTAAATTAATGTTTTTTTTTACGGCATTGATACTTTATCACCATTTTATCACATGTTTCTTATTACAGTTAGTTTATAGCAGAAAATTACATCTCTCGTATATTCATACCATTCCAGTTTACTCATACTTCATACCTATTTTATTAATAAAATATTGAAAATTAAAAAGTCCTACAGAAACTCTTTATTCTATTTCTCTAAATATTATTATTATTAAATTAATCAGCAAGTGTAGTACTAAAAATATAAAACAGAGGAAACTGTGTGAAATCTTTATTTTACTGCTCACTTTTCTTCTTCCACTGCTATACTGATCTGTCAAAAACAGCTGACATTCTCGGCATATTCTTGGGGATTCAAATTTATGATTATGAACGAAGCAAAATGACTAAAATTCATTAGATCACTTTACATTAAAATAATTCCAAAACTATTATTACGTATAATAAATTATTGTCGTAGTTAGCTGTTCTCATTGTATTAAGAAATAAAGTATTGGCTTAAGAATAGGGTAATATAAATTTTAAGTGGCGTTGTTTAAAAGGTAAGTAAAAGTATTATTCAATATTCAAACAATTATTCTTCCATAGTCCATACATAACACTTCGATGCTATTGACCTTCCCCTAATATCAACATAGACATTGAGGTCAAATCATTGTTGAGGTTAAAACCTAGAAGTGAAGTGGAAAGCGGATCTATTAAAAATGGTTTCAAAAGCGCAATGGGATGCGAGGACTTATAATAGCTTGTCTACAGGCCCAGTGCTGCTAAATGGCTTCTGGCTCTACCTAAAAAGAAATATCTTAAGCAATTTCAGAACTCGCAATTTTTAGAATGTTAAGTACTCTGCTTATTTTGGCTACACTTAAAAATAGAACTTTATTTAAGAAAACTTGCTTTTAAAAATGTTAGTCCATTCATAATTTTTATTAATTACAGATAGTATGAATATACCATTACCAATATTCACACTATTTAATGACACGGGGTCCTCTTAGGACACATTCTTATTTGTATGCAACAAAGGTGTAATAACTGTGGTACAATATATTTGGTACAATGAATTTGACTGTCACTACCCATTTGATGCTGGCTGTACCAACATAAATAGAATTATAAAAAATAATTTAAAATGTCTCTGACCATTTCATGTTTATACACCATCATATATATGTAGCATCAACTTACAGTATATGTATGTTTCAGAAACAATGTCCCTGACCTTACTGAAGCATGCATGGCGCAATGTTGTGAAGAGCAACCAGCTCAGCCTCACCTCCGTACACTCCAGGACACTATCATCCAGCAGTGAGTTTTCTTTCTAACCCAATACTTATAAAAATGCAAAAAGTCCAAAAAGACTATTAAAACTCTTATTAATACAAATTTTTACATCCATGTTCTTCCTGGGATTACTTGGAAAGTGAGTAAGGGAGGTGTATATATCATGAAGCTTTGTTGATGCCAGCTGGCATTCCATTACTGGTTTGACAAATGGTTGAGGTAAAATAATAAAAAATAAATAAAACCGCAGGGCAGCTTTTGGCGAGCTGAGCAGAATAGGGTCAGGGTCTCGCATCTCCAGCGTGTCTTTGTCGGTTGAAGTGGACACACAGGAATGTCAACTCTGGCTTGCCTTCATTGGCCGTCCAGAGAGGAGTCATTAGAAACATGCATAAGACGCATACACCTCTCAACACCGCTAAGTTCCTCACACAGGTGTTGCTGCTGGTCTATATAACTACTGTCATTTCATCCTGTTTGTACCAATCTTTTCTCCTTATTTATTGTCTTGAAATATCTATCTGAAACCATAAGAGAAAAAAGAGTCTTGAAACTGTTGTCAGATTTTTTTTTTTACTCAAGCAGTTTTTTTGTTAGTCTACTTAGTCCTTGTGTTGAAAAAGGTTTCCTTCTTCTTCTACCCTTAGTTAGAATTTTCTTGTGACTTGTATTTATAGCTCTAACTAAACTCCAGTACTTGAAAAATTAACAAAGTCCTGAAAACAATATTAGATTTGTTTGATGATGCATATGTTTGTTAGTTTGGTTCACCAGGTTACTTTCAAGCAATATTTGTTGTATAGTCTCAGACATAACAAAGTCGTCAATAACGAGCAATGACCAGCTGACGACGCGGCTGCAGGCGGCGGTGACCGCGGGCGCCGTGCTCGCGGCCGTGCAGGCCTCGCCCTCCGCCACCGCGCAGCACATGCTGCAGGCGCTGCGCTGCTTGTTCCTGCTGCACCGCGCCGGCAAGTGAGTCCCTACAAAGGCTGTAGGCTGTAGGCCTCGCAAGCGCTACACCGCCTATTCCTCATACACATGCCTGGCCAGGCAGTCAATATCTTGACAAAGTGCCATTGTCTTTGCAGATAACGTTCAGGTCATATCACCACAATTGTATCATTCCACGAAAAAGTAAAATGAGTCACGATGTCATTTACTTAGGTTATATTTTGACCTAATTTCAAACCTAGTAACATCAGTGGCCATCATAGAGGAACAGTTAAAGTCTAAACTAAAAACATAATATTTTCCCTCCCCCTCAGGTTTGAGAAGGAACCGGAAGAGTTAATAAAAGACCCAGGCTTCAGTATCCTCTGCCAGAATTTCAAAAAACACGCGCGCGCCCTCGAACTGAACGAGGCAATAGAAGCCACTAAAGTCCTTTCCTACCTCAAAGTACCCGTAGATTCGCTCATTGTCCAAACCATGCTGCAGCTCATAAGGTGCAACATAAACAATTTAAACCTGCGACAGATCATGTTTTTAGACTTCATACTTAATCAATATGACACTAAGAATCATTTAGTTGACGCGCTGAAGCTGGCGCTTCCTTTAGCTTTCCAAGTACACCTTCCTCTGGAGATGGACAATGAAGATTTGCCGCTGCTCCGGGATATGTTGTACTACTGCTGTGCGCATGAGTTGCCGGATCGGTGTATAAACAACGTGGTGACGGGGCTATTGCTACATGACCAGAGCATAGACGCGCAGGCGGCGAAGTCGATTATATGGTCCCTCTGCGATGTGAACTGCACTGAAGAATTTTTCCCGACCAGAGTTCAGGTACGTATATATTTTTATACATTAACAAGTTTATGGCACTGTAAAGACCTATGGCTCGGTTCAGCGCCATTTACTTTATCACTAAGTGACCAAAAAATTAAGGGTGCCATGAAATAATATTGCCCGCTAGGCTGACAGAGTTAAAACTGAACTGAACATTAGGAAACTTGGATTTCATCCTAAAGGGTTATTAGCAGTAGCAGTAACACCTCGGGAAACCTTATCTCGTTGCAATAAGGTTCAGAATTAACTGTTAACTGTTTGCAAGATTCGTAAAATCTATTGTATCCATTTCAGCTTCTCCACATCTGCTTCGACATCCTAAGTCAGACCCTAAACCGACTATCCTACGACGAGGTGCTCCGCACGGCGGCGCGCCTCAAGGGCCGGATACTAGAGAAACATCCCGAATATTACCACGAACACCTAATGGATGCCATAGCCAACTACGTGCTGGACAATAACGTGCAGTTCGAGAAGGGGCTGCTTATAGCCAGAGTGCTATCGAGGCTTGTAAGTTAGTCGTAGACAATTTTCACGTAACTCTAATTACTTAAAGGAGATTGATGTTATAGGTATTGCGTGTTCAAGAGACACACACAACATCAGTCGTGTACTTAACTGTCAGTATAATTTTATTAAAAACTTCTTTCCATAACATTTTACCTGTGTTTCGGTGATTTCATTCGTTCATCATTCATTTCATTCCTCTCTCTTCAAATTTCGAGACCTATATACGCAAGGACTACTAACTTATTTCTTTATCTGCCATTTTAGGCGCACAGCCACCTAGGCCTGGTGGAGTATCTCTGCCAGCAAGTCGTGTCGAAGCCCACCACCCTCGAGAACGCGCGCACCAACATCCTGTTCGGGTTCATCAACTGCCTGTCCAACAACAACCACACGCCCGACGAGACGCAGTGGGAAGAGATCAGAAGGCAGATCTCGAACAACCCCATACTCGATGCTAAGCACGCTGCGCTGCCGTGGGTCAAGGTACGACATTATCAACAACATCCTGTTCGGGTTCATCAACTGCCTGTCCAACAACAACCACACGCCCGACGAGACGCAGTGGGAGGAGATCAGGAGGCAAATCTCGAATAACCCCATACTGGATGCTAAGCACGCCGCGCTGCCGTGTGTCAAGGTATGACATTATCAACAACATCATTTTCGGGGTCATCAACTTCCTGTCCAGCATCAACCCCACGGCCGACGAGACGCAGTGGGAAGAGATCAGGAGGCAAATCTCGAATAACCCCATACTGGATGCTAAGCACGCCGCGCTGCCGTGGGTCAAGGTACGACATTATCAACAACATCCTGTTCGGGGTCATCAACTTCCTGTCCAGCAACAACCCCACGGCCGACGAGACGCAGTGGGAAGAGATCAGGAGGCAAATCTTGAATAACCCCATACTGGATGCTAAGCACGCCGCGCTGCCGTGGGTCAAGGTACGACATTATCAACAACATCCTGTTCGGGTTCATCAACTGCCTGTCCAGTAACAACCCCACGGCCGATCAAGTCTACTATTGTCCTTCTTGTTTAAATTTTAATTTTTTCATTCTTAAGACATATAAACCAATAAGTGAGTTGAGTTCATGAATATAATTATATGTCGTGAATAACAATCAAATAATGTCTACGAGTACATCCTGATTTGTTTCTCAAGTATCATTATTCTATGAATTAAGAGAATAATGGTCGACCTCTTCACCATACAAACATGGTTCCCGTTTTCCTTCGCGCTTTGTAAGCCCTATATTTTCATACGTGCCCATTATATAAGAGCGTGCGATCCGAACGTCGGGCTTCGCTCAAGAACCTACTTTATACCTATTAGTGGAAAATATTCTTTAAATAAGTGTAAATATTTTTTGGATGGCGTCTGGTTTACGTTTCTCTAAGTTGCTATGCATTACTTGTGTGGTATTTTTGTGAAGGTATGCTTAGAACTGGCGTCGCTGGGGCACTACGAGGACCGGCTACTGAAGCGCGTGTTCTCGCAAGAGTTCCTGGACGAGTTCCTGAGCCGGCCCGACAGCACCCTGGACTACCTCCAGCTGCTGACTCTGCACGAAGCGGTACACACATTCCACAGCGAGGTAATAATAAACTTAGCGAGATATATAGGTACTCTGTATCTTTAGGTATTCAAATAAAAGTTAACAATTTGTAATTTTTCGGGTAGTTATAACATTTATTGGTTAACCAACCAAATACAAAACCGCCTGGATCTGTCACTGAACGACCTGACTTTAACCGTAATTTATTGATCATTTAATGTTTTCATCTACCCTTAACTGGCTTAAGGAGCCATTGCAGGGTAGTTTTTTTACTTTTATTTAAATACCTCAAGATACAGAGTTATAGTTACAGGTGTCGCCGGGAGAGGTGAGTCGAATGATTACACACAGAGCCACACAGAGTATCGCAAAAACAGTAATGAATGAATGAACGAGTGAATGTGACTTAAGCGCACGACATTAAGCTGAACAAAATAAAATAATAAACTTTTAAGAAACTTTTGGTCCATCTTGCAGTTGGCGGTTCAACTTGCCCATACCTAAAATATGTCAGCAAAATGATCAAAAATAGTCCGGTTTCATAATCGAGATTATCCTTTACTTTATCGAGTGTCTACTGATACAAGGAATAATAAGAAAGTTATACGTCCACAGGAGTACCAGGTGCCCGAGTACATTCTAGAGAAGGCGAAGAGTCTGTACCCGACACATGCCCTCACGGAACAGCTGCAGAAAAACCTGGCGCAAGCTGTCGGCGCGTCGGACGTTGTGGCCAGGAACGTGCTGCTGCCCAGCGGGATCGTGGCAGGTACGCAACCTGACTCCTGGCCCATTCTCTTTGGACCGTAAGATAGCAACAGATCATTAACACTTTTCCAGGCATAGTAATCCAACCACCACACCAGCAGTGCCACCAACCAGTAGACCACATACGTGTCAATTAAATTTTAACCTTAGCAACCCGGTTTAAGGTCACGAAAAAAGAGAAACAAGATTTACTAAATACAATACTACTATATATCTTAAGATTACGTCAAATGAAAAAAAAACAAGAAAATACACGCGAGGTTATGTGGGGGATGGGAGGGGTAGCCAAAAACCTCATCAAATATCACCAAAGGGGGAAGGGGGCTCAAAAAGTAGCCGAAAAAACCTCGCGTGATTTGTGCACAAGCCCTTAGCTGGTGGTAGTCATATTTTTTTATCAGCGCCTTTTCTGTTCTAATTTAATAAGAATGGATTGTATTCCACCTGTCCAATTTCTTGGTCCAATGAGTATTTGCATCTCATATTTTGCTTAATGAGAGAGTGAGACGCAATGCACATTCGACAGGTGGAATACCATGCTAAGGTTGACATTCGGCTGTCAATTTTGAACTGAAAGCCCGGATAACGGGTTAAAGGCGAATGTATGGAAGGTGAAAGTAAGGAATGGAATCACCATGTACCAAAAAGTGTCATCAAAAACCTTAAATAGGTGGCGCTACAATGCCTAGAATACTTGACAGCGCAATTCACTCCGTCAATAACGCCTAGGTTCTTAGCTACTCTAGCGCTACTCTGGAGAGATTTGGAACTATTATTTATAGCTGACAGCTGGACTTTTGCAACAGTTCTACCATAAGAGATTTCACTCCTATTAATTCCACACTCCAGGCGAATGTCTTTCCCATTGTAGATGTACTGATGTGTTTGCAAAACGGCTACCCCGTGTCGCTGCCGGTAACCGACGGCCACAAGGTGCCCATCGAGCAACTCAACTTGCCCGACGGGAGTTTACCGTGAGTACCGTCGTTTACATTTTACAAACTTATATTTGACTGATTTTGTAGGTCAATTGTCATAATCATAATCATTCTTTATTGCAACCATGGTACAGTATAGATGTTATACATGATATACAATGTCTCACATGGACCCTGCAAGGGCACAGCATATAATATCTTATTATTCATAGTCATAACTCATAACATAATATTATATTATTATTAGCAATGAAGCAATTCTTATATTACACATGAGATCACTAATAAATGTCAAACAAATAAATTAATTAATGTACAATATTCATAGTACAGATTTAGTTTTGGTTTTGGTTTAGTTTTGTCAGGTTGGCGACTGGACCAGATTTCTATTGAAGGTACAATATTAGGTCAGCATAGTGCATACTTTTAGTGCGGTATATTGCAAGATTTCATAGGTCCACGTCATCCTGACGTCAGAATGGCCTTTTCTGTTAAATATCTTGTTTTAGGGAGAGGTACACTGGTTTATATTAAAAGTACACTGATGTACACAGAAGGTACAAAACGTTTTTGTATACATATTGACGCTCACCGAATATTTTTAAAGATGTAGCATACTGATTGTAAACGCCATTTATTGGTCAAAGAGATGACGAATTTGCCCGATTGGGCGTCATTTAAATAAATCGATGTCGTCAAAAATCAATTTTAACGATAGGTCTAAATATGACCTTTTAGCGACTTGTAACAGTATCAATGCACTTTCCAAGTTTCCTCAATTATTCCAGGGTGTGCATCCTAAACTTCAACCAGGGCTGCTTCTCAATGAACAGCAACCGGCTGCGCGGCACGTTCCGGCTGGTGCTGGACGTGCTGGAGCGGCAGGGCGTGGCCGCCGTGGCGCTGAACGTGCGCGCGTGGCTGGGCGCGCCGCCGCACGAGCGCGCGCCCTACCTGCTGCGCGAGGTGGGCTGCAAGTGCGCCGAGTGCGGCCTCAAGCTCGCCGTCACCTGACGCCCCGTGCCCGTCCTTGCTCCTACTTAATAAACTCTATTCATAAAACCTGTTGTGTTGTTTTAATTAAAGATACACTTTACTAGGCCGAGAAGGCAGCAAGAATTAAACAAAATAGACATTGACTCGTCAGTTCCCTGCTGTTTGCGGAACTCGACCGCGCTTTTATATAGTAGGCGTCTGCGACGCTCTTCATACCTACTAAAAAGTCGTACACAGCCAGGCCCGGATTTAAAAACCTAGGGCCCTTAAGCACTTTTATTATTATTATTGCGTGGTGTGAGCCTTTTTAAGTGCCACGTCGACCTAGCGGCCCTTTAAAGTTCATTACTAATGCCCGTCTGAATCTAGGAAATTCCATATTCTTTGGGCCGTAATGTTCTAGACTTGTTCTAGACCCTAGGCACTTTGTATGACACGAGGAGAAGGAGGCTTCTCCATGTCAAAACTGGGTTGTGGCAATGGACAGGTTGAACGGGCCCCTAGATGGAATTCCGGCTCTGGACACAGCAGTATACTGATCGATTGAATCTTCTATTGGTTATGTTGGTAGTAGGGAAAAAACAAATTCTTTCGTGGGAAATCAGGGTGGCGCCAAAGTCATGCACGGAGCGATTCGTGAAAGTAGGTAGGCAAGATTCATATCCAATCCCATTATAGACGTTAGTAAACCACATCTAGGAGAGCACATCTTGATCGAGTCACGAGTGCAATGGTGCATTATGTTTTTTTTTACCAGGTGTCTATCTTACAAAGAGCAAAGTAAACTTGAGTTCAAGAGTAAAGAAACTGTTGACAGTGTGAATCAAAGTGTGAATACATCTAATTTGCATCTAATACGACCCAATGCCATAAAAAGTACCTATTTGGGATGGCAGCACTGACAAGAAGTCACATTGAAGTCTATTGAAAGACGTCAACTTTAAAAAGCTTGTTTACCAGATTTCTAAATTATATCAATTAATTTTCATAAATACTTACTAGTTTGATTTTTATTTTTTAATTAGGTAAAATGTACACTTCGGAAGGTTTAAGAAGATGAGTATTTATTTGCTGTTATATTTAGTGTTGGTGTTTGTGAATTTGGTGGGGGGTAGGTATGGGTTCATAACACTGCGAGGGGCTGAGAGGATGGTGATGAAGCAGACGGAGAACATGTTCGACATCCCGGATGACCACGTGGCGAGAGCTTCCTACAAAAACGAGATCTTTCAAAATGGGTATGGCTTTTATTAATATCCTAGTTGCACATTAGATCTGTTGTCTGAAAACGACATACAAGTAAGTAGGGAAGTGAAAAACAGTTAAAAGCTAGGCGGGCGGCGGTAACAAGTCGTTTATTGTGAATTTATCTACCTACTCGTGACCTAAGTATGGTCCTTACGAGGATGTTAGGGCTCCATAATAAAACTTTTTAACAAAAAATAAAACCGACTTCAAAAATTACCAAAAGCGCCATATTGCATGTACCTATAACATTTGAAGAATTCCCTCGATTTCTCCAAGATCCCATCATCAGACCCCGACTTGGTGCCAACGGGACCATCTCGGAGTTATACCCGTTCGTATAAAAAAAAATTTGAAAATCGGTTCACGAGTAACATACATACAAAAAAAACAGTCGAATTGAGGACCTCCTCCTTTTTTGAAGTCGGTTAAAAAGTATGATGTAAGGGTCCGGGACCGGGGGAATCCAGATTACAAGTATGTTCTGTATATTAGAAGCTTCTCTACCTTGATGAAATGAAGTGCGGTCACGGTGAAAAGGCCTCTAAACTATAATGTATGTATGTATATACTTTATTGTACATAGAAATAAAGCCGCAATAACCTCGTAAGGCCGTGCAAAATGTTCCCTTTTTTAATTTGAACCATATTGTATAGTACATTGGGGTGAATTTCGTTTGTTAGATAAAGCAATGAAACAAAAGAAATGCTAATTTATTTGGGTTCTAATTATATAGGTATAGTCACGTCTGAAAATATCGATACGAAAAATGTGCCAAAAATATGAATAAGTTTTCTTCCAAGCGGATGTTACGTAAGCATTTGCTAAAAGCAAGAGCTCGAATAATATCCATTATTATTATATTTATACTATGTATTCTATAAATATTTATGTGGTAGTTTATTGTTATTAATTATTTATGTAGTTTATAAGTATAGTTTGCTTTTTTTATCCATTCAAAATTTTTTTTACTCTGCACCAAGATCTAGGTATCTCTGTTTGGCCCTATGCTTGACTGGTAGAGAATGCCATTTGGCATTCAGTCCGCAATTTGTACATTGTTTTATATATTTTGTGCAATAAAGTTTAAATAAATAAATATCTGGACAATAAATAGGTGTATACATATTTTTGGCACTTTTTTCGCATCGATATTTTCAGACGTGACCATACATGTATTCTAAAGTCCCGTGGGGACATCTGCCCCTGATGTTACTCCCGCGGCTTTCAGCTGGGCGTACCTAGAAGTGAGCACACAGGCCGAGTTCGCAGACTCGCAGCAGGCGCACGCGGCCGGGTACCTGGAGGGCTATCTCTCGCGGGACCTCATCTGGATGCACTGGTGCAACGTACTGCAAGGGTATGTTGCGCCCACTCATCATCATCCTCCTAGAGTTTGTTCCGTAGGTACTGTGACCGCCCGCGTAGCCGAAGTGCCGATCGTTCACGCTCCGTGGCGAACGAAACCCATTACGCAACTATCACAGTCGCACTAATAGAGAAGTGAGAGAGACGGAGCGTTAACGATTGTAACGTTGGCTACGCGGCCTGGCCCGCTTGCCTATTTTGTCTCTATTTCCACTTCGCTCTATCCTGGACATCGTTTTCGTGTGTCGATGACATTGCGCCCCCGCTGCGTTGGTTTGCCCTTCCTGTTCGAGGTCCTTTTGCACATGAAGCTTAAGGACCCTTTTCTGGTGTGAAAGGCACGTATAAGAGCCCGCTACACAATATAGCCTGGGACTGTGTGAGTCATAAATTAAGAACAAGTCTCCGAGAGTCTCAATAACCTTTTCGGAGCCGTCAATCAGACGCCATATCACCGACGTTAAAACTGAAGACGAACAGACAAAGTAGCGAGCAGAATCTATAAGAATGAAATACTTATTTTTCGCAGATTTTGCATTGGCAAGGAAGACGTGTGCCAAATGGTGGACGATTTCGTGGACGCCAACCAGGACTACGTGCTCACGGAGGCAGTAAGGCATCAGAACGAAACCTACTGGTATCAGGTACACACCAGGTAACAAGAACCGATCAAATTGGAGGGCATAGAATGCTCCGAGGTGATCGTAAGTAGCTACTACTAGCTACTTACGTGTTTATTGTAATTATTATGTAAATGCAATAAGCAATGAATACGGTCACAAGATGTTACCGGTTTTATCAACAGTCTTGAATATGCCTCGATGTAGATAGAGCTCTTGAGAATTCGCTCGAATATGCAAGATCCCGTAAAATGGTCCTTTGCTCCCCACGGGGTAACTATGTTCCAATTCAGTAAAATGACTTAACGTGTTTTATATTCAAATATAATATTTCTATGTTATTATTTATATACTTATATAAACGAATACAAATGCAAATATTTATTAATAACCCCAATGTTACCTTGCAAAACGAATTATACATACCTACATTTTAAGTATTATTATTATTAGTTAGTTAAATGAATAATTTTAAATTTGCAGGGTTCATACTTCATAGCTGTGCGATATCCAAATGTAACATCTAATGCACTTACCTATGAAAGCAATAAATGATTACTGATTACATTGTATAACTATAACTAATAATTGTTATATACTATAAAATTTATCATTCAATTTGCTCATCTGACATTTTATGTACTTAAAAATATAGAATTGATCCTATGTTACATTGTCAATAGGGATTTATGATTTAACGAATGTTCATAGCTTCAAACAGAAGATACCAGGTTCCACTCCTGGCAGGATCGCCATGTGGTGCAAGAAGTTGGAGGAGCAATTAAACAAGTGAATGCTGATTAAAGACTTAAGTTTTATTCAATAAACATGTAATTTATAGCTACAAAAACAGCAACGTTGCATTATTACTTACTATGAACTAACTCCTTACGAATACATATTTTTAATTGCTACGTTAGTCAAAATACATGTTAGATAAGATGTTTTGTTTAATGTCAATTCGTCTGAATATTTATAGTGGAGCAAATATTGGAGCAAAATAGGACCATATTACGGTAGAGGAGCAGATAACGAAATTTCGATTATCGATTTTCGCGGCACGCCCTCAATTATTTACTGTAAACGTCACGATGACTTGAAATTGGACTAAGAATTCCTATTCCATACTCTATCTAATATTCTCATGAGATTGACAAATTCTTTCAGTAAAGTAGCACTCGTCGTCGACAGGTGTGGCTGTTCTACCACCAGCTGGAGGGGCTCGCGTGGGGGTACAGGAACGCTACAACGGACCCGGACAAGCTCCTCACCTTTCGGGACATCTTGTAAGATCGCATATAACACGTACAGTAGATTCCGCGTATATGTAATGACATCGAAGGGAAGTGAAAGTGACCAATACATCATACTAATATATAGACCATAGTTGATCAATTTCTTATTATGTTAAGTTTTCCAAATTACTCTCAAATTCATGCGAGAGATGACTTTTATTCACCTTGTGCTGATTTTCAATTTGTTGTTGAGGATCAAAACTAAAACAAGTTACACCCACGCACGCACCAATATCATACGTCCTCGCAGGGAGCCGTGGGGACGGCCACGAAAACCAGTGAATGTGCACTAAAATAGGATAAATTAGAGGTCATTTGGTAAGCGATTTGTCACTATATGCGAAGTCATCTTATCCGATTTTGTTACAACGAATTTTATATAAAAACCAAACTTCGTACAGTAAATTAGGTCTTAGTAAGCGGTTGGTCATGGTACAAATTTAATACTAAAGGCAAAATTTACGCCTCCGGCAGGATTTGAAACCGCGACACATAATTAAAACGTTTAGAACGTTGGAATTAAATATTTTTATTTATCTGAGTTATACTCCTACTCATTCTTTGTAGCTATGATTTGGTTTGATTGCTCTAACTTATATAGTTCAGGAGAAAAACGACTTTGAAAAAAGTGTCCATAAATGACGTTTTGAACATTATTTCGGCGACGGTTCAAGATAGGGGGCTGAAAGTTCAAGTGTTTCTATATTATAAGATAGCCAACGAATGACATTATAAAAATCCGATATTCGTCACAGGGGGCACTTCTCCTTCCTTAGCCTGCTAGACCCTTTCCATCTACAATATTTTGCATAGCACTATTCTATCCTATCTTAGTATTCCTGTTTGCCATATGTATATTTATATTGTTTTTTTATTATGTATTCTTGTGTTTAGTTGGATGAACATGGTGGGCGACCTGGACGACCTGGCATTCTCCATGATCCTCCGCTCCAACCACTCGAAGCGGGACATCGACCCCGACCCCACGGCGCGCCTCGACCGCTGCACGGGCCTCGTCAAGCTGCTGCCGGACCTGTCCAATCTCTACACGTCACAGACCACCTGGAACTCGTGAGATATCCTCCTCCAGTAACCACTCGAGATAGGCGCTCGACCCCGATCTCGTGACTTCGAGCGCTGCACGGGCCTCGTCAAGCTGCTGCCGGACCTGTCCAATCTCTACACGTCACAGCTAGACCATCTGGAACTCGTGAGATATCCTCCTCCAGTAACCACTCCAGATAGGCCCTCGACCCCGATCTCGTGACGTCGAGCGCTGCACGGGCCTCGTCAAGCTGCTGCCCGACCCGTCCAATCTCTACACGTCGCAGACCACCTGGATCACGTGAGAAATCCTCCTCCAACCACTCGAGACGGGCCCTCGACCCCGACCCCGTGGCTTCGACCGCTGCACGGGGCTCGTCAACCTGCTGCCCGAGCTGTCCAATCTACACTTCACACTGGAACACGTTATGAATTGCCTCGAAAATTACAAAATTACCACTCGAAAATTTTCGTTAACGCAGATATATACCTAAGGCATTATCTCATATCCTATGCAGCACTTGATAAACCCCCTTACGGGACTGTAAAATTGGATGAGCACATTATGAATAATTTCCTTTATACGCTGCGGCTGGGTGTACATTGCAAAGTAAAATGCGTAATTATAACAAACCAAACCAAATACTATAATCTGGCTTAATTAAGTTACGAACGAAATGTTTTCTCATCCTTTAAGTCTTGCTTCAGTTACAATTCAATGCTTCGGATACAGAAGATGTACGTGCTCAACTACCGAGTCTCGAGATGCAGCACGGAACGGATCCCCGGCTACAAGATGTCTTTCTCCTCCTATCCGGGCCTTGCCACCGTAACTACCTTTCCTTGCCCACTTCTACCTTAAAAATATTTCACTCCGGACCACACATGATTTAATAATATAATATAATAATAATAATAATATTATAGGACATTATTACACAAATTGACTAAGTCCCACAGTAAGCTCCATAAGGCTTGTGTTGAGGGTACTTAGACAACGATATATATAATATAAATATATAATATAAATATTTATAAATACTTAAATACATAGAAAACACCCATGACTCAGGAACAAATATCCATGCTCATCACACGAATAAATGCCCTTACCAGGATTTGAACCCGGGACCATCAGCTTCGTAGGCAGGGTCACTACCCACTAGGCCAAACCGGTCGTCAATGATGTGCATAAAAATCTTTAATAAACTTCCGCAGTCAATAAAAGAAATAGAAAATCCAAAATTATTCAATAAAGCACTTAATATACATCTAAAAGACAAATCTTTCTATACGCTGCAGGAGTTTTTTGATAATGGAACGTTAAATTAATACCTATGCTAAGAGTAGGTAACTTAGCTCTTAAGTACTGCCTGTGATCTCAAATATTAGTCTGTAAATCTTTGTACTACCTAGTTTGTTATTTAGTTATAAGACTGCTGCGCCCTTGCAGGATACATATTATGTAATTTTGTGTACTTATACTTACCTAATATGATTGCAATAAATGCCTTGTCTTGTGAGATAATCTATTTTGTAGATGATCGCTAATATAGCTCTGTACAGTATGCGGTAATTCTGGTTGGTAAAAGTTGAAGTTTGACAATTCAGTTATCAGATATATGGCGCAGTAGGTACAGCGGCATTTATTTCAGCGGTCAAACTAGGGGGCACGATTTTTTTAAAGACTACTTCTCTTCTACAGTCAGTAACGCTTTAGTTAGGACATTTTTGTGACTCAACTTTATAAACCACTGAAAACCAACGTAGGTTCGCTCGGATGTATTTTGCAGTTTTACTGACACGAGTTGTATTGTTGGCGTTCTCTTCTTTAATGTAGTTTAAGTTCCTCTTAATATAGAAGGGGGGAACGTTGATTCGCATATTTGCTGTACCTAACAGACGTTGTAGAGTCATTTCGTAAAATTTAACTAGTTCTTGTCAGTCCTTAGATGACTTCTACATCATCTCTTCGGGGCTGGTGCCGGCGGAGACGACCATCGGGAACAGCCGGCGCGCGCTCTTCGACCTCATCCAGCCGCTTGGGAAGGTCGGTCTGCCTTCCGCCGTGTGACCCATGACTGTTGAAGTCCTTAGACGACTTCTACATTATCTCGTCGGGGCTGGTGCCGGCGGAGACGGCTGGTGACGGCGGAGACGACCATCGGGCGCGCCTTTCTCCCTCATCAAGACGGTTTGCAAGGTCAATCTTCTTTCCGTCTACCTCATTCACGAATGCAAAATGTAGCCCACGATTTTTTTCTTCCAGTAGATATAATTAGCTGATCTTTTGTATATGACAGTGAGCGAGCTGAGCACTCGGACATCTCTCATCTATCAGTTTTCTGATGTAATGACTGAATTTAGATCCTGGAGTTCGTGCGTTCGATGGTGGCTAACCGCTTGGCGCGTGACGGACGCGAGTGGGTGAAAATCTTCAGCCAACGCAACAGCGGCACCTACAACAACCAGTGGTACCTTCTCTGTATTGTTTGTTTCACTGACAGGTACTACCTCTCTGTCTTCGGGATATGATGTGTCCCTAGCTATCATCACCTAACATCAGTGATGAGAACAATTCGAATGAAGCTCTGACATAATAATTGTTTTATTTTTATTTTTCGAGTTTTATCTCTAATTGCCCTCAACCTAGGCCGCTACTAGTTCAAATTCCACACTTCGAAAAACTTTTACATATCTAAGACGTTTTCGCAGGCGTGGTCAAGTCTGATTGATAAGGGACATATGAACAAGCTTTATTGGTGTAACAGGTACATAGTGGATTACAACAAGTTCAAGCCGTCGGAGAGGGGGTGCCCGGGGCGTGTCAGTCCCGGCCTGCTGTGGGTGGTGGAGCAGCTGCCCGGGGCCATCGAAGCGGCCGACTTGTAAGATATCAAGTGATATTGGGACGTGGTACACGCGAAGGCGGTTTTTACATCTGTACGTCGCTCCAATGAGCGAGGGAAACGGGGAGGACCAGAGGAGATTTTTTTTGCTTCCGAAAAAAAACGCAACCTGATTGTCTGTAACTTCCTGTCAGTTATTGCCCTGGAACTGACGAAATCCCATAGACTTCTGTGGTTCGGTCACTAAAAAATAAGAATGAGTGTGCTTCTAAAAGTCTGTTGACATGAAATCCCTGCATCCCAATTACTTCCTTTCTAAAAGGCCAATGTACAGATATGTATTACGACGGGATAAGACTTTGAGGACTTAAGCTTTTGTGTGAATATAACTTACAATTAGTCAAACATGAAAATGTTTTAGATGTTTAAAGTAGGTGCCCCGGTTGGGTCACCCCAATACTCTAAAGCGAGGCTTAGACTAGCAAGAACTTGCAAGCGATTTACGTTACATTGCCGACTACTAGGTAAGGTAAACTGCATTCAATAATTTGATCAGATATCGCAATGTAATGAAAATCGCATGCAAGTTCTTGCTAGTTAAAACCTCGCTTTAGGCAACGACGTACTTCGCATATACATTAGACGCCGCATGATTTTGTCATGTCAGATTCTTTTGAAACCATATCTTCTGCAGAACGCAAAGGCTGGTGAAGACCTCTTACTTCGCGTCTTACAACATGGCGCACTTCCGGCGGATCTTCGAGCTTGGCGGCGGGTTCGAGCGCATACAGACGTACGGCGACTGGTTCGGACAGGAGTCACACCCGAGAGCGAAGATGCTTAAAAGACTGCAGGTAACAACATCTTCCCTACTAGCAGAGCCCCGAGTTAAGGAATAAAGTATGGAATCTCCATGTACCAAAAAGTGTCATCAAAAAACCTGAAATCGGTGGCGCTACAATACCTAGAATACTTGAACAAAAAAATCAAATCATAGACAGCGCACTTCACTCCGTCAATAAAGCATAGGTTTTATTCTTAGCTACGCTAGCGCTATTCTGGAGAGATTTGGAACTATTATTTATAGCTGACAGCTGGACACTTGCAACAGTTCTACCATGAGACATTTCACTCCTTTTAATTTCACCCTTCATAGACTAGTCTCGACAACATAGGCCTGATGTCACTTTCCTCAAGAGTCTGCGGTCTTGCTTCGAAATTGCTTGAACTTGACATAACGGTGTCCCATTCAGGATGACTCCGTACATATTTTACACAGAGGTACAACAAGGTCATAAACCTCCCCGCTCTGTCACAGGCTGGTATCCACAACATGCGCGACATGTTCCACGCGATGCGCAACAACGACTACAAGCACGACCCCCTCGCGCGCTGCCCGCAGTGCAGCCCGCCGTACAGCGCGTGCAACGCCGTCGCGGCTAGGAACGACCTAAACCCTGCCAATGGTTAGCAGTAGCAGTTCTAAAGTAGAACTAAACTAAATAGCCAACTATACCCGCGTCATCCGACTCTACCTACTTTACTCCTAATAATCACATCTACCTACTTTTGAAAGTAGAAGGTAGACCAGTTATAGGTATCGCCAGGAGAGTTAAAGTCACGAACACAATAAAAATAAGTTTTTGACAAAAATTTCATTTTCAGTACAAGCTTTTATCGCTGACTATACTTTTATTTCCACAAGCAACTAATATAATCATTCAGACAATTCTAAAAACCCCAAACACAATTAGATTGCGTTGTTTTATCACAGAGTTCCGATGGCCAATTGGCCACCTCCTGCCTCCATCATCAGATCAGCTCGGTGGTACTACTATAATATTGGATAGTCACCTGAGTTACATATTATGTATGCAAATTTTCAGCTTCATCGGAAACCAGGAAGTGGGACTAATTGAACTTGCAAGATTTGACCCTAAGTATAAACATACATAGTTACATTGCAAGTTAAATAAAAACTTATAAAATTACTAGTGTAATTTTTTCGTACCGATAGCAAGTTGAACGCCAACTGCACAATGAACTAAAACGTTTATTCAAGGTTATTTTTAATTTTTAGTTTAGGTAATATCCAGGGCTCGAACAAATCATGCCGATGACATCAAGCCACTCACTGATTTCAAATAGTATTTTTATTTTTCATGGGTGTTTCTGAGAGCGTTTCAACCGCTGACAGTTTACAGTTCCTGTTTATGTTGAAGTTCCCCAAGATTGGTATACCATTTTTGGTTATGGTAAACTATAGTACCTTTCTTATAAAATAAACAAAACTGACCCACCGATCTTCTAGAACTTCAACATAAATGTGGGCAGGGGACTGTCAGCGGTTGAAACGCAGTGAGAAACGCCCATGGAGTGAGCACTCTAAGTTTGGGTATACCTCTATGCTTACAGTAACAAGTTTCGTGAGATTATTTTATTCAAGACATCACCCTGTCACCTAAATTCCATGGAATTATTTACGATTATTTTGTTAGTTAGTGCGACATGTTACACGGTGGTTTAAATACAAACATCACCTGTGTACAAAATTACTTCACTTTTGCATCATCCGCATGATTTGTTCGAGCCCTGGTAATATCGTGCGCTTAAGTCACATTCACTCATTCGTTCAATATTGTTTTTGCGATTAGTACTCTGTGTAGATGTGTGTGTAACCTCACCACCTCAACACCTATAGATCACGTATACGTTATCAGAAGTCAACACCAACGACACTTCCATGTAAAATCTCTGTAGCAGAATACCGGATAGGAGAGAGAGAGATAGCTGCAGATAGGAGAAAACATTGATTCTAAATATACCTAGGTATCTTAAAAACAGAACACGACGAAGCCTTAATTCTCTAATTGCAATGTTGACAGGCACATACCCATTCCAAGCGTTAGGCCACCGCTGCCACGGCGCCATCGACGCCAAGGTGACGAGCGCGCGGCTGCGCCCCTCGTACGAGTTCGTCGCCGTGTCCAGCCCGCCGTATAACGAAGCGCGCGGCATCCCGCCGTTCAAGTGAGTGTAGTACAGGTCGTTTCACGAAAGCTGGCGCGAATGAAACTTTCATTGTATGAGTGACACATGTATTTAGGCATAGGTATGCAGTCAGAGCCGCCATTTTATCGGTTAATGTGATACACACATAGATATTTTCATTGACTCATTCGTTCCATTCGTGCCAGCTCTTGTGAATTAACCTGTACGTAGTACTGTACCAGGGGCCTACTTTAACGGCATTTAAGGCGCCTTTTGTACATTTTTGGCAGAGCAAACACCTCTGTACTGTATGTCTGCCCGGTTGTTCCCCTCTACAGGTTGCTCAACCGATTCTCGTGAAGTTTGGTTGGATATTGTACGGTTTTTTGACTCAGTTTGGGATGATTGACTAAATGGCGGAACCGTACATTTATTCAGTCTTCAGCTATACCAAGACCGACTGGCAAGGTCACATAACCACTAGTTGTAAATATTTATTCGTGCAATAAAATATATCTTCACTTTGCAGATGGAGCGAGTTTGACTTGGGCAAGAATGTGTCCCACATCGGTCACCCAGATAAGTGGGTCTTCCCGCCGGTCAGGCACGGCTGGGAGTGGCGATGAGCTCCTCGCACAGCACAACTAGCACAAGGCTACATGGACTGTACCTAAGAGTTTCTACGTTCAGAGCGTTGTTTAGCGAGTATACCTCGTTTCGACACGAGCTTACCCGCGCGCTGCATTTCGCGTATCGGCGGTTTCAGACTAGCATTTTTTCTGCGCGTGTACACAGTCGTTCGTTTTGGCGTTAAGTGCTTACACTCGCGCTATATTTCGCTACATTTGGTGTCCAAAAACGAGGTTATAGGAGCGTATTAAACGCTAGCCTGAACCGCCCTAAAGGTGTTGAAAGGATAGTTGAGGTGAATAATTATGATTACACACACCTACATAATACTAATACCCTTTCAAAAAAGATTATGCAGAACTAATGAGTGAATGGAATGTGATTCAAGTCAACGATATTTTAAACTAAATTTGATAATCTTTGAAGATTTTTTTCGTTTACTTTCAATATTGATATAAAAATACTAATTTCAAAATTCCGCTGCCGTTACATGACATTGTTGTGTGCGTGACCTTAACTCTGGGGCCGATACCTATGTACACTTCAGAGAACCTATTTGCTACCATCAGGAGAAGGATCACTAAAGATGCACGGTTAACTTACCGTTCGAAAACGTTATTGCAATGAAATAAGTATGAACTATTATATGTAGTTATAATAATTAGTACCAGTTAGCGTTGCTCATACTATTTTTCGCTAACCCGCTCCGTGCACCCGCTTATGTCGGCGAAGGGCATAAATATACGATATCTGCATATTGTACCATATACTTAAGGTCCGACCGAGAACGCTTTTTTTGTCTCGACCGAGACCGAGACCGAGATTCAATGGGATTCTCGGCAGAGACCGAGACCGAGAATTTATAAAATAGAAAAAAAGACGAATTTTGCACTAAAAATGTTTTTTTAATCGAAATTCGACGATTTATCTGAAAAAAGTTATCATAATCAATTCGTAGCGCTATAAATAGTATTTTTAGGGTTCCGTAGCCAAAATGGAACCCTTATAGTTTCGTCATGTCCTTGTGTCTGTCGTCTGTGCGTATGTAACAGCCATTTTATTCAAAAACTATACGATATATTTTATAACCAAATTTGGAACGTACGTGTAGATGTATTATGTAAGTCGCTTCATAGTTAAGAAAAAAATATATAAAATATATTTTCAAATATATACTCTATTATAATTAATTAATTACGGTTTATTCGGGGATATATTACGCGTTCTTTACATGACCTTTCAGTGACAGTACTCTCTTAGTGTTGCCACTGTAAAATACTGTGACAGGTTATTACATACTGCATATAGTAAACGTAACTGAAAGTTTAAACAAAGATGAGGCTCATCATTAGATAGGTCTTTAAAATACATAAAGGTTGCTAAAAACGTTTTTTACAAGTACTTTAGGAAATAATTACTCCAAAAAAAAAAAGTGTGTTCCCCTCTAACTTTTAAACCGGGAGAGCAAAACCATTTAAAAATATCTCAATCATAAAGCTTAATAAGCAAATATTTTTTCAGGAAAATTATTTTGAATCTTCTTCTTCCTCGCGTTGTCCCGGCATTTTGCCACGGCTCATGGGAGCCTGGGGTCCGCTTGACAACTAATCCCAAGATTTGGCGTAGGCACTAATTTTTACGAAAGCGACTGCCATCTGCCCTTCCAACCCAGAGGGTAAACTAGGCCTTTTTTGGATTAGTCCGGTTTCCTCACGATGTTTTCCTTCACCGAAAAGCGACTGGTAAATATCAAATGATATTTCTTACATAAGTTCCGAAAAACTCATTGGTACGTGCCGGGGTTTGAACCCGCGACCTCCGGATTGCAAGTCGCACGCTCTTACCGCTAGGCCACCAGCGCAGGAAAATTATTTTGAATATGGTCGGTTAACCCATTTAAAAGTTATAAAAAAACTGATCTTATTAAAACCACGAAGGTGCCACTAACATACGCTCTTTTGCTTGTACGGCTTTTTTGTATTGTGTGAAGGTACGGAACCTTCAATTATGCTTGGTCCGACACGCACTCGGCCGGTTTTTTTCAGTACGGATGTGCACAAAAAGAGGTACAATAACACATAAAAAAAGAGTTCTATATTGTAACCCAAAATCTCCGCCACAGGTGTCGTTTTTTACTTATCTACTGCTTTGCTTTTTCCCGTTAACACAAATATATTTAGTATCAAAATGGCCAGTGTCATCTTCCACTCACGACAAGTTAATCTAAGTTACATCCCGATAACAATATACACTCATTTATTCATCAATAACAACAACCACAAAACGAAAAGACCCAAATGAATCCCGATCCCGACATTTAGTATTTGATAAGTAATTGGCTTAAAACGTGGGTACGAAACCAATCAAAATCACGAAAAACGTCACACCAACCGGGCGATGCAACTAACAGGTGGCTTAGACCCCGGCCCGGCGCTCGTGCGCGGAAAATTCTAATTCACCAATGATAACTTATTGCCTAGTCTTGGTCTCTCTCTATTTTGGCCGAGAGCCGAGACCGAGATCTCGGCTCGATTTTTGGCCGAGAATGCCGAGACCGAGATCTCGGTCGGACCTTACATATACTTATTACTTTGAGTCTCTTTTGTTTGCTAATAGTAAGTTTTAGACTAAACAAAGAAGATACAACACGAACATTAAGACAAATATGATGCAGCATAGATTTCAGAAAATTATCTACCATAATATATAGATTTTTAGGGTTCCGTAGCCAAATGGCAAAAAACGGAACCCTTATAGATTCGTCATGTCCGTCTGTGTGTCCGATTATTTTCAAGTATATCTAATTAAGTGCAAATCACGTTATATTCATTATAAACTAAAGTGCACTAATGTAAATAAGAATATTGAGAAATAAAATTCGTTCTGTCATAAATGTGATTTAATTTTACTCTTTCATAATCATGATATTTCTCTAGGGAAACATACAACACTTATTAATACAATCTTTTATATACAAATACACTTTATAGTGAAATGTGTTACTTAACACAGTGCTAAGATATTTATTCCATAATGTCTTCATATATGCTCAGATATAGTTATTTTAACTTTCTTTTTCATAATAAACTTATCAACCGTTACTATGAAAAAAAGTGTTTTTTAAATTATTGCCAAGTTTTAAATCCTCACCAATTCATTACTATAAGCTACTACAGAGCCCTACATATATTTCATACAAAACCTTAAGAAATGGAATGAGTATTAAAAATAAATAAATAAATCTATTTAAATACTCATACTTATACACTTCAACACAAGCTAATTTTCTAATATACACCTAGTGTAATATTACAGATCATATATTTCATTTATTTATACACAATAAGACCCAACTTATAGTAAATGTACGATGTACCTACTGCTGGTGGTAAAGAAGGGAATGCTAACTGTCTGAATAATTCTGTTTCTTCCATTAAACAAAGAAGATTTAGAAAATAAATGATTAATAGTGATAATAAGAAATTACTTCGTAACATTAACAAGTATTTACTACAAAAGTAATACTGTTCCCTTCTGGGGCTGCGAGACTTGTGCCATGTAGTATACAAATTATTGCAGTATCAATGTTAGCTACCTCCGCACCTTTATTACAAACAGTGAATGGCTAAACAGGTATGTAAAGTTCCAATCTCTGTTTTTAAATTCTACATACTAAAATGATAGTTCAATTAACTCTAACCATCCCTTTTTTTTCCCAATTTTGGACTGAAATGCAAGATTGGTTTCTTAAGTTTGTGCAGTAAAATTGTTATTTTAGTATCTGGATTTTAATAACAGAGTTTCAATGTTGGACAAAGTTCAAGTACATTCGTTTATTTCTAAAACATAATGGAAAATTCTTGTTCATGTTTCACTGATAAAACTCTACATTCTTTGGGTTTACTGTCCAATCTTGAGACTGTTGCCTATTTAGGTTTCAAGTTTGGCTACTACCTGAATGTCTGGAGGCTGCACTTGCGTGGGAGATGTAGACAGTTATTCGAGGGAATTGAGCATGAGCAGCTGCTTGAGGACCTTGGTTTGTGAGGTTTCCCGGATCTCACCCGCCAGGAACATCTCATCAACTACTGTGTACACCTGCAATTATAGATAAGTTTAATAATAAAAAACAGGATGATTAATGTTTTTAAGGTATATGAAATGTTTGTGATTTGCTTTATAAAAGAAAAACCAAAATAAAAATTATTTTACATCTTCAATCTGCATTGAGCTAGTCTGTGGAAGAGGGGAGGCTTGTGTGTGTGAAAAATGGTACTGTTATATAATGGATAATGTAAAATAACAAATATTTCAACCTTAAAACTAACATACAGATAACAACAATACAGCAAAATATAACAACTCCATTTGTAGGCCAAATTAAAGTCAGCTTTATAAATAGTTAGTCATCTACAATTGTTAGTCATAAACATTAGTTCGAACTAAAATCCTGCATGTGCAAATGATTACATATTAAGAAATAGAGTATTTACCTTGTAAAAGTTAAAGACAAGGTCCAGCTCGCAGACATTGTGGAAGTACTCGTTGAGGACCTCCACAAAGTTGTGGATGGCCTCCAGGTAGCACAGGTTGTTGTCGTTTACGTCCACGCAGATGCAGAAGTACAGCCCCGCGTACCGCCGGTACACTATCTTGAAGTTTCGGAACTGCAACACATTGCTCAATCCTTTATGCGTCATTCATCCTACTGATGAAAATACATTTGAATATAATAAAAACATCGTAAAGCAGTTTGGGAATTAGCTGAAATCACTCTTTGTGCTATTATAAAAAGGCATATTATAAACTACCTGTTCAAGAAATGACGTGTAAGACTTTACTACCGTTCCGCGGTTTTTTTCAGGAGGAAGAGAAATGCTTACCTCAACAAAGTTGGTGTGCTTCGCGTCCCTGACTGTGACTACGGCGTGTACTTCTTCAATAAGCTTCTGCTTTTCATCATCGTCGAAATTCATGTACCACTTCGCAAGACGCGTCTTACCCGCACGGTTTTGAATTAAAATGAAGCGAATCTATGGACAATACAAACAAGTATCAAGTTAATAGTAATTATATCAACCTGAAACAATTAATAAATTGTGAATAATACTTACCATTTTGTCTAACAGAGGTTTTTTTTGGAATACTCTCTCGGTTAACGCCTCTCAATCCTCTCTCCGATTCCAATAAATTTTGTTTTGACAGTTCAAAGTATTGACAAGCAATAAGTAGGCTTTCATTGTTCTCACGAATAACTTAAAATCAATTTCATTAAAGTACTTAATAGACGACCAGACTGATCAGTAGTAAAGTGTAAACGTAGTTTAAAGCTACTGCAGAAGAAAAGTAATTATGGTTTGTTTACATTGTCTATGCCATATTTGGAAAATGTTACCATTGTATAAAAATAACTAAAATGGTAGGAATTTGTGGAGTTTCCTCAGTCATATTGCTTTTATACTAAATTAGTTTCAATGCTAATTAGGCAAAAGAAAACGACGTCTACATTTATATTCACATTTACAAACATTTTCTTACTAGTTTGTTATGATATTTATTTATTTGGGTCTAATATTCGAATTACTTCACAACTTTGTACATCATTTTATTTATATCCTGGCAGCACAAATATCGAGTTGTTTTTCATTCAATTTTCAGTGGAATTTTGACGTCGCTGCTACTGGCTCGTTCTGCATGTAGTGCCTAGATTTTCAAAATGTCTCTAATTAAGTAGTTCTGTAGGGAAACAAACGGATCGATTCTTAAATGACGCCCACGAAAACGACAAAAACCGAAGTAGAAATGGTGATAAGAAACAGAAAAACCGCAATGAAAGACGGGATCATGACAATGTCTGGCATCGGGGAGCCTTCCGTGTTCCACGCACTAGTGGTGATCTTTTTGGAGTTCTTTGCGTGGGGACTGCTCACGATGCCAATCATATCCGTGCTAAACGCCACGTTCCCAGATCACACGTTCCTGATGAACGGACTGATAATGGGCATCAAGGGCATTCTGTCGTTCCTGTCTGCGCCGCTGATCGGCGCGCTGTCAGACGTCTGGGGGCGCAAATTCTTCCTGCTGGTGACGGTGTTCTTCACCTGCGCGCCGATCCCGCTCATGACCATCAACACCTGGTGGTTCTTTGCCATGATTAGCATCAGTGGAGTATTCGCCGTGACGTTTTCGATCGTGTTCGCGTACGTGGCCGATGTGACCACGGAGGCGGAGCGCTCGCGCGCCTACGGGCTAGTCTCTGCTACCTTTGCCGCTAGCATGGTTATCTCGCCCGCGCTCGGCGCCTACCTCATGGACCTCTACGGTGAGGCGCTCGTAGTAGCCGCTGCCACCGCCGTTGCCGTGCTGGACGTATTCTTTATTATGGTGGCCGTGCCAGAAAGCTTGCCGGAGAAAGTCCGACCCAGTGGATGGGGCCCTGCAATCAGCTGGGAGCAAGCTGACCCATTTGCTGCACTAAGGAAAGTGGGAGCTGATCGTACAGTGTTGATGCTGTGTGTGGCTGTGTTCTTGTCCTACCTCCCTGAGGCAGGACAGTATTCATGCATTTTTGTGTACCTTAAACTAGTGATGGGTTTCGGTGTAGTGCAAGTGGCGATTTTCATCGCAATTGTGGGAGTGCTGAGCATTGGAGTGCAAGTGATCCTTGGCTTCCTAATGAGGACTCTAGGACCAAAGCACACCATCATGGTGGGATTGTTGTTTGAGATGCTGCAGCTCATGTGGTACGGGTTCGGGTCCCGCACGTGGATGATGTGGGCGGCGGGCGTACTAGCAGCACTGGGCTCGCTCACCTACCCCGCCATCAGCGCGTACGTGTCCGTGAACTCGCGGCCGGACAGACAAGGTGTCGTGCAGGGTATGGTGACTGGAGTGCGCGGGCTCTGCAATGGCCTCGGGCCCGCGATGTTCGGCGTTATCTTCTACTTGTTCCATGTGGATTTGAACGAAGAGCATGCGACGGATGGCCGGCCGGAACCGGACCGCTACGTCCGCCTGGTACCAGGCCCGCCGTTCGTGCTGGGCGCGCTGCTGGTCATCTGTGCACTGCTAGTGGCCGCGTTCCTGCCCGAGGACAGCGCGGGGTCGGGGCGGCGCTCGCCGGACGCGCGCTTCGAGCTGGAGCGCGGGCGGCGTGTAGCAGGCGCGCTGTCGCCCCTGATGGCGCCGGAGTCGGCGGCGCTCTAGCTGCAAGCCCGCGCCGCCCGCGCAGCGAGCGTTTGAGTCCCGCATTTACAAAGGTACCAAAGTGAGCCCACCGGGCTATCCCCGGTCCTTGAGAGACTTTCCGCTTCTATTGTGGTTTTTAAGCTTTATAACTGTTTTGTAACTTTCGATTTGCCGCAGATGTGTACATATTTTATCTATAAATCACTGAAATAGATGAGGGCGCGTGGGCGCGCCCTCTGGGACTCCTGTTGTTGGGAGCTGTTGGGTTAAAATGTCATTAAACATTCACCCTAAAGAATATTTATATCAATCACCATGCTTTTCTCTAAGCTCCTCATGTTACAATAAATCAAATGAAATGTTGTCACAATCAAATCATTTTAAAAACAACAAAACACTTGTCAATGAGATAGTAATCATTGGACTAATTATTACACAAAGAATGTTTTAATTAAACTGGAATCATATTTATCTTAAGGGTAAATAATAAAGTGCCTTTGATCAAATATAACTCCCGTTTAGTCAACAAAAGTTCTTTATAAATCAGACCAATAAATCTCTTTTTTATTACATAAAAAACTTATCACAACACATATATGTACATGCAAATATTCTACATAAAAATCATATTATTCTATCTTTTTATATGCAATTTCATATGAACTATTTATGAACTTATGCAAATTTAAACAAAATTTAGCTGTAACAGGAATTGTAGAACATAATGTTTCTAGTTCATACATTTGGCTCAGTGACCTCTGGGAATAAGTTCACATGTCACTGCAAAGATGACTAATGTTTGTTTTGCTGTCAAGTTAGTAGAAAAAATCATTAATAGGTATGTTGGAACACCTTAACATATTTGTTCTGTATGTTTCTTTGGTTTTGTTTTATTTTGTATTCCTTGATAAGTTTTGTAGTACTAACAGCAATGGTGTTAATGGTACCATAGGAAATTGCTTATTTTTAGGGTTCCGTAGCCAAATGGCATAAAACGGAACCCTTATAGTTTCGCCATGTCCGTCTGTCTGTCTGTCTGTCTGTCTGTCTGTCTGTCTGTCTGTCTGTCTGTCTGTCTGTCCGAGGCTTTGCTCCGTGGTCGTTAGTGTTAGAAAGCTGAAATTTGGCATGGATATATAAATCAATAAAGCCGACAAAGTCGTACAATAAAATCTAAAATTTTAATTTTTTTTAGGGTACCTCCCCTACACGTAAAGTGGGGGTGAATTTTTTTTTTCGCTTCAACCCTAAAGTGTGGGGTATCGTTGGAAAGGTCTTTCAAAACTAATACGGGTTTTCAAGAAACATTTTTTGATAAAGTGAATATATTCGGAGATAATCGCTCCGAAAGAAAAAAAAAATGTGTCCCCCCCCCTCTAACTTTTGAACCATAGGTCCAAAAAATATGAAAAAAATCGTGGAAGTAGAGCTTAAGAAAGACATTAAATGAAAACTATAGCGGACATGATCAGTTTAGCTGTTTTTGAGTTATCGCAAAAAGTTTTCCCTTCATAGTAAAAAGACTTCTTTAATTAGGTACTGATTATGCAAATTTGCCTATTTGTTTAACTCGGGTGAAAGGTACCATTTACTACACTTTAAGCTCCAGTTTAGCTTATTGTGACGGAAGAGTAACTACGGAACCCTACACTGAGCGTGGCCCGACATGCTCTTGGCCGGTTATTTAATTATGTCTTGCCTTTTCTTGCAATCATCTTAAAATTAATCCATTTAGGCAATAAATTAATAAAACTGTCATAAATCTCATCTGGCAAGAATAAATATTGGAAAAGTTTCAAAAGCTGTAAATACAGTATCCGTGGGTGTTGCGCCGCCATTTCTTCCACGTAACACTTGTCAGAAGGAGTTTTGTAATACTTTACACAACTAGATACACTACTTTACTCTCCTTCTTTAGCATATTGTCAAATTGAAGATCTCAACAGTGTGAAATTTGTAGTAGCAGTGTTTTGTTTATATATTCGTTATTATTATTTGGTATATAATTATAAACAAATTAGTGATTGAGTTTAGAGTAGATTTTTTAATAAGATTATATCCTAGACAACCTAATAGTATTATGATGATGACAATACTTAGGCACCTTGGTAGGGCTGTCGAGCAGGTTGTTAAGGAGTGAGTGAGGTTGGTCATTGGCAGCCAGGGTAGTCAACAAGTTCAACTATGATCACTAGCATGAGGTGTCAGTACAGTACAAATGAGAGGCATTGTTTACCAAACAAAGTTTTATGCAAATTAGTCATCAAGGATTTCCCAATTCCATGTCGCTAGATGACACAACTGTATCGAGGCACCACCCATATTACATATCCCCTCGTCATCGTCACCTCGTCTGGTTTCGTCAGACTTCGACAACGTAAACTCATTCCGGTCTCGAGAATCGGTTATCAATCAATAAAGACCGGCTGAATAAGTATTATCGCGTTAATCATAATTGTACAGGCGTTCTATATCGTTCGAAGCGACCGTAAAAAGTAATATAGTGACGGGTGTTTCACATCGCTGAAAAAATCTAAAAACTGCATACTGCAGCGTTTTGCCTTCGTGTATTTGATCAATTCAATATAAAAGGGTTGTAAAAAAAGCTTGTAAAAATACCAAAGGCCAAGTGAAGTATATCACAAAGACTAACTTTTCGTTGCCTATGATGCAATTAAGAATCCATTAGGTACGTAAGGCTTTTTTGTCCTTAAAGATTTAAGGCAGGTATCAGATAAGCACGTATTCAGTCAAATGAAACGGTTGCCAAAAGCTAGTTGCCAAAAAAAAATTCAGCTATACATAGTAAACTGAGCGTTTTCGTGAGGGAAAACTAGCGTCTGAACCGGTTCAAATAGTTTATTATCGCTTCTCACTGCATATTTTGTTAGAATATTATTCATAAAGATACAAGTTAAGTTCGCGGCCACGGCCTCAAGGTCGTGGACATTTCGTGGTTAGTCAACCGTTCCTTCGCCGCTCTGATTTAGGTATATTTTATTTTAAATTAGTTGTAATTTGGTTGGAGTCAATTTTCCAGATAAAAATCGCGTTTTCAGCAAGCGCAGTACTGTGTCACAAACAAATTAAGAACTACCCATCCGTAACACCCCTTTTGAATTAGTACTTTGATGTGACGAGTCACATTCCCGAGGTTGTAGTTAGGTGTCTGGCTCGACCTGCAATTAGATACTTCAACTTACGCATAATGTCACGTTTAGAAGGATGTTATTAATACCTAATTTATATTCAAGCAGTCTAGCAACTTTGGAGGCGTTATTCGATATAAGTTATTAACAGGTGGCGTCACAAGTGTAAGCTGTTAATATTGTAAAGTCATCAAGCCTTCGCTAATGCAGCGTGCGCGGTCGACACGCTATTCTACGTTTTATCGTCGCGCCGATAGTTCTCGTTATTTCAAAAAGAAAAGCCCTTGGGCTCGTAAAACTAAATTAGGGCGCGAGGCATGGGCTGTCTGCCCTTTGGGACGATTTAACTCGTAAACTCTCAATATTTTTAGAACGAAAAGTCTCTGTCATCTTTAATTTGAGAAATAACGACTTTGTTTTAAATATGAAGGTTATCTTGTTCATGATTCGCGTAGCCCATGCCTAACCCCATGTAATTCATATACAAATACGCTGTTCCTATTTCTACCTAGTATTCTTCATATCTGTAGCGCGTCGCGTTACGGATCATGACAGAACCTCATACCCACAAAGTCCCGCAGTACCTGACTCCAATAGATCGAGACATCCATCCCTCCCGATGATCCTCGGGGAGGCGTGCTTCACAATTCAAGTTCGCAGCTCATTCATATGCCGCCGTCGTCCAAGATTAGTTACATCTCTGTCAGCCTTATTTATCTGCTCCGAGAAATTGTCCTACAAAGTATCCTTGAATTAACTCATTTGAATGAGCACGTATGGCCGCGTTCGCTTGTTTTGGGCGAAATGTTCGTGTCTTAAATTGCAATATAAATACTAAGCATCATGATGCATTAACATGTATCATGATGCATGAGAGCGTCGTGGCCGAGTTAAGGAGTCGTTCTACTTCTAGTGGATTACTTTTCTTGCAAGAGTAAATTCCCCAGTTCGATCCTTTGCTTTCAAGTGTGCGTTGTTTATTTAAGTTAAATGCTCTCAAGAATCCTGGTTAAGGAAAATACGACGACGAAATTGGTTTTACGCACGTCTCCATAACTTTGCTCATCGGAATGTTCCATTTTTAATTCAAGTTTTTCAGGAATAAATATTTATTAAACATTGTTAAGTTTATATACAATATTGATTAATTATCAAAATAATTACTTAGAAACATGATAAAGGTTGTTTAGCGAACAATTTGAAACAAACCTTATCGCGTATTTCGTATCACTGAACTAATTAATAATTGCAATTCGGCAGCTAAAAAACCCAAGTCCATTAATTGTAACACGCGGAAGAGGTTGTTTCCTTAAGAGTATTCAGCGTTGTTTGTGAGGCTTTTAAGAAAAGGAGGTATATAAAATAATACAGTTATAATTAGATCTATAAAACATATTCGTATGTATAGACCAGTTTTCCAATACGGTGCATTCCATATGCAACATGCACGCCATCCACAAAACCATCTCAGTTCTCTATTTCAGCTATCGTAAACATTCACTCGAAACAATATCTGCAGCGATCACAATGCCCCTTGTTCCCATCTCTAACAGTTAATACTGTTAATATAAACATCATTTCCCAACGTTGACGTCGCTGTTTATAAACAACATTTAAATGTATAGTTGTCGGGAATCGGGATGCAGCTCGATTCTCCTGCTCCAGTCTTGTAATGCGGAATAGACAATATACATAATCTTAAACGTTTCCAAAGATTATGGACACTATAAAAATTGGCTATTTTCTATCCGAATATTTTTGATGATGCGTGGCATAAAGCTTTTTATGAAAGGGTTACGTAAAGATGGATTATATAGCAACAAAATCGCAGAGTATTGCGGCACTTATTAATATTCTTAAACGCTTAACACCAGCCGTTCAGCTCAAAGATATCGCAACTCACGTTCGCGCAGCATGTTCTGTGAGTTAAACTAAACAAAACTATTTTCGTGAAAGTAGAATATACTGTATATATAGGGTATTCGGGGCAGCCCATCCGTTAGTGCTAACTGCGGTAATCGCCGTACGTCTCGATTTCCTAGACTGTGACATACAGTTTTTTGAAATCCTGGAATTTAGTTCAATCGTGTAGTTCTAAACGGGTACATGGTATATCTATGGACCTATTTCTCCTAAGTCTTCCTGAATGAATGTCGCTACAACTTTAACCAAACGATATGTTTAATTAAAGAGCTGATGTCAGAAGGACTTGATTTTTATTAAATTTGTTTTAATAGCAAGTCTGGATTGACAAGAAATTCTTAATTGCTTGTGTTTGGCCACAATTGATATTGTCAACGCCAGTCAATTGAGTCCACGCTCGGTATTGATTGCTGGTACGTGTGAAGTGATAAGGCTTTTTATCGCACTGTGACTAATGCAGCCACATTACACATACTACTGCTGTCACTAAAAAGTTATACTCTGTAATGCCCATCTCTCATGCCCTCTGTATGTTTAAACTTCAATTCTATATAATATGTAACATGTCTTCCTTGGGCTCAAACTCTTAGCGCTTTCCGAGTTACATGGTCAAGAGCAAGAGCCGAAAAACTGGTCGAAAATTTGTAGTTTTTAGGCCCAGACAGTATACTTAAAATATGTAAATGTGCAGTGTCTAAATTTTTTATTATTTATTTATTTAAACTTTAGGCACAATAAAAAATAAGTACAAATGGCGGACAGTTTAAGGCACTCTCTACCAGGCAACCATAGGGCAAAACAGAAATTCTCGGATGTGGGTAATTTTTAAAGATTATCTTATTTTAGCTGTATCATCAACTGCTTGGGTGTTATTTATTGTTCATTGAACCGTGAAACGTTAAATATATCTTGATGTTAAGTTGTTATGGCACATTAGTGGTTTCGTACTCAGGTAGAAACACGTGTGACTGCGTAGGAGGACAAGAATAGCACGTGCAAGTGAGAGAATGAAAGATAATTGTAGAATGACAGGAACGTGTCCTTATGATTTCACACCATATCAGCGTATCATTCCCTTAAAACGTTTTCATTCGTAGGACTTTGTGCTATAATTTGATCTTTAGTTTTTTACTATCATAACAGCTACGTGTAATCGTACAGATCCACTAGCGAAGTGGTCGGAAAACTACCAGGACCTGAAATTCACGTGTCTTCGCAAGTTCGCACTACCAGCTGCCTTTTATCGCGCACACATGCAGCATATCAAAACTATAATAAACTTGAGTGTACATAGCCTGATAAAACATTCATAAAAAATATAAAAATAATCTTATTTTTATCAGCCCTTGTGCTTCTGCTATTATCAACAATCGTGATCGATGGAAGAGTCCAGCTTGTGAGTCAGCTCAGTTTAAATAATGCACAAGCTTAGGTATCTGCTGAATTGCCACGCTAGGCGCCATTCATGTATTACGTAAGACGATTTAGAGAAGGGGTGGGGGGGAGCAGGGTCAAACATGCTTTCTTTATTCTTTCTTCATAGTCCTTACTAAGATCACATAGATGCGACAATTTTTAACTGGCACTGTTTACTAACGGCCTTCGTGATTTTCTGTTATAAGAGCCTAGTCAGGTGGCAGGAGTCACCTACAAACCTAAATATTTTTTTACTCGTGTGTCAGTAGGCACTTAATACGATTACTTATAATGCTATGAATGTAATTAAATTATTAACATAATAACTGGAAAGCCATGCTGTTGTCGCTAGCGACTCGAGTATTTACTTAGCTGCGATAGGACGAAATAACCATTATTGTCGCTGACGTCAACGCGTGACGTCACAAAGTGCGCGGCCATACTTGCTCCGATTCCATTAGGTGAAATAATCCGACATACATTAGTGTACTGTATTGCTATGCAAAATTATGACGCGTTTTTAATTTTACTTTAAAATACTACTTATCGAAAATCCAACGCAACGTTGTTCGTCCACCACATCTGCAAAAAATTCGTGTCAAAACAAGTTATACCCTCCGGAAAACAGGAATAGGGAGCTCGGGACGCCCCAACGTATAAACTTTAACGTTAGGCTTGAGTCTAAACACGCTTGTACGGTAAATATGCCACAAATATAAGACAACTCTAATACAACACCAAACTTACTAGCAGATTGCAGACTTATCGTGTTATCGAATATCTGGAAAACAAATACGCGAAGAAGTTTGATCAAGGAATAGTTTTTCAGCAACACAGCGGTGGCGCAGGCCGCGTTCCCACGCGGAAAACCAGATTAGGGTGTCTGCGGCACGCAACGGGGTATTGATAATCGCAATAACATTCGACGGCCTTGTCGTCTTTCCTAAATAATGTATGTATGAAATACTAAATGCTGGGTTCACATTATACAATTGGACGACATGGATACATATATATATATTACACTTTTATTTATATCACGAGAATGGAAAGATGAGTCGACCATTTTTAATCCATTCTACTAATTTATGTGTATACAGATACGATGAGGTCTGGCCTCTCTCGTGTGGCTGTGCCACTCACATACATGATCTTCATTGGTGCCTTTCCATCTCTTTACCCTTTGTGTGGCTGCTAAGCCACACATTTCACTGCAAGAGGAAATCTCATGATAGTTAATGGCTATGCACCTCCAGTTGGGCAACGGTCGACTTGCTCCGGTCTAAACAGGGGTACATCCCTGGTGACTCTTATCATATTTCATACATTAGTCACTTAGCCGGACAGGGGGGCTATGCCCCCCCGGAGACCTCCACCTTCCCCATAGTCTCGCCTCGGTTGCTCCAACTTAGTCGACCGTGCCAGTGTGTTCCCGGACACACCTCTAATACATGGGAGCCCGGGGCTTCCCAGTCCAATGTCCTCGACTACCAAGTGTGCTGTGCACTGCAAGATTGGACTACTACTCACGGAAAGAACGATATGCTATAACCGTCTCCTCATCTTTCCACCTTATGATGCATGTTTAGGTCGACACAATAATATTGCAAAGCAAACACTCACCTGAGGTGTTCTCTATGGGGTACAAGCCTCCTAGAAGCTCGTAGCTCCTAACTCGTCTTACGACCACGAAATCTGCTCATCTCTCTCCTCGTTTCCGCGGCACAACCTTTTCGCCATCTTTCTACCCACATACCAACAAGCGGAAGTTAGTCAAAACAAGAGTGGTGTTACCACAGCTCAAAATATAGATTGACATTACTGATGTTGATACATACCGACTTTTACATGGCGAATCGCGCTGTGCGCGACACTCCCACAGCCAAAAGGAGTCCTATTGCAGTAGTGTGAGCAGATGACGTGTCCACTCCAAGATTTTCGCTCTGGCACGAATAGCGGCGTCTCTCCTAGTCCTAGTTTCCGGTAGCATACCGTCAGGATTGCAAGTGGCTTCCTCCGATCTTGATGCTTCAGTGTTCATCATAGATTCTTGTATAGGCATTACTTCCTCAGTAGCAACTGTCTCGTCTTGATTCTCAGGTATTGGATTTGTTTGGGGAGGCCGTATGCCATCGCCTCCACTTGGGACAGCATCCAGATCCAAATACTCTATCGGCGTGTCTAGAGGTGTTGCAGCTTGTTCCTCCTCTGTCGCTACCGTTCGCGGAGAGCCATCTGTTTCAGTCTCCAATGGGTAGAGATGACCTATAGATCGAGTCATAATAGAGTCTCCTACTTTAACTTTAGCAACCCTGTGTTTACCATCTGCACTCCTTATTAGCTCTGCTATCTTTCCGACTTTCCACAACTCGCGGTTTCTTAGATCCGATTTTATTTGAACAATATCTCCCAGTTTAGGTTCGCAATCAGACACAATTCTTGGTTGTTTAGGAGAGTTTTGGTATCTCTCCCTCAAACTCGTCAAGTACTGTGCCATGAATATTTTCTTAAATTCCTCTAGGATTATCAAGCCCCTTTTCCAGCTCTCTATTAGGTTAACTTGAATTTTTGAACTGTCCACCGTACAGACACTATTCGTTGCCGGAGTCAAGGTTAAGCATTTTCCCAGACTTAGGAAATCAGCTGGTCTTAATATGTGGATCACTTCGGTTCCAATTTTAGTAAGTGGTCTTGAGTTGACTACAGCTTCTACCTCCTTTAGCACTGTTAACAGCTTGCTATCTCCAAGAAGGTGCTTTTCGAGAGTGCGCTTTAGAGAATGCTTCACTACACCTATCAGTCGTTCGTAAAATCCACCATGCCACGGGGCCAGCTGAGGTATAAATCGCCATTCAATTCCTCTTTCAATGCAGTACGGCTTACTGACGACTTCCGACGTTAGTTTGAAACATGTGGCATTGTCTGAATACAATCGTTGTGGAGTGTTTCTAGTGGCAGCAAATCTTCTAAGTGCTAAGAGACATTCTTCTGCTGTCAAGTCGTTAACAATCTCAAGATGAATGGCTCGAACAGCCAAGCAAGTGAATAGGGCAACCCACCTCTTCTGCTTGCCAGTTTGCGTGTTGACATAAAGCGGTCCGAAATAATCTACTCCGCAGTACGTGAATGGTGTGCTATAGTTCACTCTTTCGGTAGGTAGATCGGGCGCAGTTGGCAAGCGATAAGGACCACCGCCGTGTTTGATGCACCGTTGACATCTTGAGACCACTCGTTCCACCTGACGTTTACCTTGTGGTATCCAGTACTTCTCTCTAATGAGGCTAAGAGTATGTGTAGTGCCAACATGGTAATTATTTTCATGCGTTTCCTTGATTATCTTATTTGTAAATTCGCTATCTCTGGGAAGCAATATGGGATGTTTCATGTCATAATTCCATGTAGTGTTTACCATTCGTCCCTAGCATCTCAGTACACCATCCACATCTAGAAACAACCCAAGATTTCTAGTCAGATGTGTCACCTTTCCTGCAATCTCGCTGGCGAAATGAAGCTTTTGTAGTTTCTTTATCTCTACTATAGTACTATCTGCTGAGTTCAATGAAGATGTGTCCTGTACTGAGTCAATCTCTGGTATGTCATCACATGTATTATTGCTCACAGACTGGTCAATTTGGTCATCAACTTCCATCTGCTGGTTGTCATTCGCTTCAACAGTTTCTAGTTCATTCCCTGGACCACAATTCGTTTCTGGGACGCTCCTGTGTTCACTGTGGTCCAGGCCCTCCCCAACAGAAAGGACTGTCATATGGTTCATATAGTACCTATTTGTAGGCCACATTGTTTCATCCTGTCTTAAAAATTCGGGGCCATTGAACCAAAGTTCTTTGGATTGGCTCCATCTGTCAGGTCTTGTGGCAACATCAGCTGGGTTCATCTTAGTGTTAATATAGTATAACTCTGCTTGCATTTGGTTTTTTCTGATCTCTTCAACTCTGTTTGATACAAAGGGTGGTAACAGTTTGTCTGACCGCATCCATCCATGTACGACTAAACTATCGGTCCACAACATTTCTTTGCTTATTGGAAGAGATAGGTTCTCCCTTACATATTTTAAGAGTCTACTTGCTATGAGTAAACCCAGTAGCTCTAATTTCGGTATATGAAGTTCGCTTGTATCTTCACCTTTGGCTATCCTCGACTTTCCCATTAAGAACGAGACTGATGTGCCTTCGTTACTCTTTGTTGTCAGATAAATGACAGCAGCATATCCCGCCTTTGAGGCATCAGAAAAACAATTTAACATGTATGTTGTCTCTAAACCTGGATCAACATTTGTCACACATCTTGGCAATTCTAGGTGTAAATTCATTTTTATCTCATTCAATATTTCTTGCGTAGACTTCACCAGGTCTTCTGGTAGGTTGGTGTCCCATTTATGTTTTTGCTCGCAGATGCTCCGAAACAAAGTCTTGATTGGTAGGGTTAACGGACAAATGAATCCACACGGGTCATAGATTCGGGCTAACGTACGAAGTACTTTCCTCTTAGTATTGGCTGGAGCATCTTTGTCAAAGTGTTGATCAGTAATTTTCAATTTCAACGTGTCCTTCTTCACATCCCATGACAATCCAAGAATTTTTACTGTATTTTCATGTTTTGCTTGCTGCTCTGAAGGTATAAGGTCAAGAAATTCCTTATTATTTGACAACCAATCTCTTATGTTCATAGATATTTGCCCAAAGGTTTCTCTCGTTTTTTCATAAATTTCTTGTGCTTCTTTCACAGAGTTTGCTCCAGTTACTAGATTGTCTACATAACAGTTGTTTGCTATATCCTTCAGTAAGCTTCCATCCGTCTGTGACATGTGATATCTAATTGTCGCTGTCAGGAGAAAAGGACTTGAAATAATGCCAAATGGGACTCGGCAAAACCGAAGATATAACATATTGTCTTCCGTTAGGTCCTTCGTGATATCTTTAATCCACAGAAACCTTGTCACATCACGGTCCTTCTCTTGAAGTCCTACCTGCAAGAATGCTTTCTCTACGTCAGCCACGATTCCTATTTTCTTTGTCCTAAACTTCAGAAGAAGGGCTGTGAGGTCCTCGAGCATAGAGGGCCCACTGTATAGACATTCGTTCAAGCTTTTCTTGCCCATTCCTCTCATTGAAGCATCGTAAACAATCCTTCCACGTTTTCCTTCATTTTTTACGATGTGATGAGCAAGGTAGTGCACAGGGTGCTCGGTGTCATTCCCGTGTGGTTCAACTATTTCAATGATATTTCCGTCTAGTTGCTCCTTCAGAATATCATCATATTCTTGTAGCGTTGCCGAATCCAATCTATTGACCAAGCTCTTCAGTCTCCCTAACGCCATGCCGAAATTGACAGGAAGCTGGGGTGGATATTCAATCCATGGCCACGTTACTTCATAACGGCCCTTGTTGTATTGTATAGTCTCATTGAAGTGTTTTACAGCCTCATCCTGTCTAGTAGCCTTGGGAGAGTCATTTATACCAATACACTCAAGAGACCATAGAAATTTTATGTCAATATTTCTGAGGGGTAAGTCCGGTTCGGTGAAATAAGGGCAGCTTGAATTGTGACAGTGGCAGTAAGTGGTCACAGTTAAAGTATTTTCTGGGATGTCAGCATGGTTGCAGTTATCATCTCCAGAGTACAACCAGCCAAAGTCTGTATCTATCAAATACAAATTTTCCTCAAGTTGTATCTTCCCTTGACGTCTGAAGCCTTCATAATAATCGTTCCCTATTAAGAGATCCACATTTTCCCCAATAGAATCGTCATCGGCTGCTAGATCAACCATTGAGTGATCAAACCTAGCTATTGGTAACTTCTCTGTAATATGTGGAACGATATTTACTCTTACTTGTTTCTGGGTGCCACGTTTGGTTTCTAGCACTATGTCTACTGAAGGGCTTGGCATTTCCTTTGGAGTGGTTTCTCCAAACGTGAACACTAAGAGTCGGTCTTCATTATCTGGTAATAGCTGTAGTCTGGAAGCAGCCCGTACTGTTATATAACTTCTCTGTGAGCCACAGTCCAAAACAAGTCTGCACTTATGCTTGCTTATTTTGTTGTTGCTTGGGTTGATGATTTGCGACACCGCTGTCTGTAAAAAATTGTACTTATTTATATTTGCCATATAGCACTTTACCATTGAGTGCCTACTGTCAGGAGAATTTTCCTTACCCTTTGGCTTTGGACACAGAAGTTGGAGGTGTCCATCACCACACCGGTAACATTTTATCTTCTTATGGCATTGGTCAGTATTATGGTTCCTTTTCAGACACTTGTGACATCTGCCAGATAACTGCTTTTTTCTAGACTCAATGTCACTATACTTTCTGCAGTCCACACTGTTATGGTTTTGAAGTTTACAAAAGATGCAAGGTAACCGTGTCTTCTTCGGAGGTATGTTATTTTTAATTGGATTGTCCGCCTTTCGCTTTAAATTTCTTCTTTGTCTATATTTGGAATCATTACGTACTGGATATTCAGCCTTTGTTTGGAGAACTTCCGTTGTAATAACTTCAGGTTTTGTATCCAGTCCTTTTGGAATTGGCTGGGTCTGGGCCTTCTCCATAGCCACCACAATATCCAGTAAAATCCTTCTCACCGTTGATGTAGAATTATCCTTCGACTGTTGGGGCATGAGGTGATACTGGTGTAGAACTTGTTCTGGAAATTTGGCAAGTATGGCAGCACGGAGGTGGTTTCCTGCAGTGTCCTCACCTAACTTTTCCAGTACCCGCAGGTGCCGTTCGATCTCGTCTAGTGTACGCCTACAACTGGATGCTGAATATTCCGCTCGTCCCATGTTGGTTAGCGCAGTGTAGTGTAAATCTATCAGAGTATCGTTTGACCCATACCTTGACTTGAGCGCCTCCACGGCAATGGCATAGTTATGATTGGTTATACTAATGCCCGCTACAGCTTCCAATGCCTTACCCTCCAGACTACTTAACAAATAATTAAGCTTGTCAGCTTCAGCCATGGGCTGATTGTCAATATTTGAAACAAACCGGTCCCAAAATTCTGACCACCGCAGCTGATCTCCATTAAACTTAGGTAATTGCAGTTTTGGGAGTTTGATACTCATTTGGCGTTCCGTTGTTGTATCATGAGGTTCAGATACAACCGTCATGGACTCTATATTCATGATTAAGTCCTCAGCCTGTAGTTGCAGATCCATGGCATTTTTAACTATGGCTAAGTCGGGGTTCGATGAGGCAGTCGTGTAGTGGCGTATCTCCCTTTCTAGTTTATCACTGAGGTTATTCAAATGTCTTACTGTAGCAGATACATTTTCAATTATGAGATTGCCAGCTTCGTCGGATTGAATGCCCTCAATATATATTTTAAGTTTGTTCTCTCGCATTTGAAGAATGCTAGCCAGTATGTCTTCCATTGTGTTGTGCTGAAACACGCGGAAGGACAAACTCACTATAGTTGATGTTCGAAATTCATAACCTATACGCCAAGTATAAGATAGTAAAAACTCACCAATGTTTCACTATCTTCCCATACATATGCACGGCACCGAACCTCCCAAACCGCTAAACCGGTGCTTTATCCTCCACGAACTGAAATTAACAAACAACAAGGAATTTTACTTCTCGGAACCGCCGAAATATAGCAACGCGCCGGTACTATGCACGTGGATCGTGATGCATATTTACCTTGATCCGTGGTATGTTTCTCGTTGTTCACTGTACTCCTTTAACTCTTTGAAGCTGTCACTTCGAAATGCAGTTTCGATCCAATTAGAACGGATTTTCTGAGTTAATAACCCTTTTCGGAAATTCGACCGCCACCATGCAACCGCAAAAATTTCATGACAACCACACACGACAAAAGAGACGGGAAATGGAAAGAAGATTCCATAGAGTAGGGTTTTCGCACTTGGTGCGCCGGAAACACATGACACCGATTCTGTTTATTCGTTCAATTAGTAGAAAAAGAACCAACAAAGATTTAACAAAGGGAATATTTATCGTTTAATTAAGAACATATTTTTGCAAACTAAAAGAAGATTATTACTAGACTTTGTATTAATGCCACCTAAAACATTATATTTGTTTCCAACATCGCACATTTTAATCGAATCGATTTAAATCGATTACATGAGAACACACTAAAACCATAGACACTCGGATGAATGAGCGAATGAATCAAGAAATGAACGACATGGAGTTAAACATAGTTTGGATAGTCTCATTCCAAACACAGACAGAGAGAACCATACCATCTCCGTCCCACGCCATTACCAGCACCTAAAAAGAAAGGGACGAGCACAATCCTCCCGGTCCTCGCCGTCCCAAGTTGCGGTTGCAAGACCATTACATTATTTTTCTTTTAAGTACGCTATACACGATATTGTACCAAAATTAATCCTAACTTAAACCGTATATGCAACTTATGCTAGAATTTTAGTATTTGCTTTTATAATATTCCCAACTTTCTTAAAGCCAAATCCCGATAATTATTTATTTTCGCTGTTTATTAACTGTGCGCCTTTTAGTTCTCCCCTTTAAGAGAGACTGACTATCACTCAGCATAAAGGGAGTTGTGAAATATAATTTCAAAATATAATTCGTACATATTTTCCTTAATACTAAAGTAAATTGTACTCGTATGATTTCATTATTATTATACACTATAATATAACATGTAGCAACAGTGAATCATGATAATTAAATAATCATAATATCTGCTTAGACAAAGAATTACGTCAACGTTCGGCTAAAAAAAAACTTTTATTGGAGTGAATTTTGATAAAATTAAGCCTCACCTATCCGGCTCATTAAAATCAATATCCCAGCACGCTCCACCAAAATGTCGTCTTTCCTAAATAATGTATGTATGAAATACTAAATGCTGGGTTCACATTATACAATTGGACGACATGGATACATATATATATATTACACTTTTATTTATATCACGAGAATGGAAAGATGAGTCGACCATTTTTAATCCATTCTACTAATTTATGTGTATACAGATACGATGAGGTCTGGCCTCTCTCGTGTGGCTGTGCCACTCACATACATGATCTTCATTGGTGCCTTTCCATCTCTTTACCCTTTGTGTGGCTGCTAAGCCACACATTTCACTGCAAGAGGAAATCTCATGATAGTTAATGGCTATGCACCTCCAGTTGGGCAACGGTCGACTTGCTCCGGTCTAAACAGGGGTACATCCCTGGTGACTCTTATCATATTTCATACATTAGTCACTTAGCCGGACAGGGGGGCTATGCCCCCCCGGAGACCTCCACCTTCCCCATAGTCTCGCCTCGGTTGCTCCAACTTAGTCGACCGTGCCAGTGTGTTCCCGGACACACCTCTAATACATGGGAGCCCGGGGCTTCCCAGTCCAATGTCCTCGACTACCAAGTGTGCTGTGCACTGCAAGATTGGACTACTACTCACGGAAAGAACGATATGCTATAACCGTCTCCTCATCTTTCCACCTTATGATGCATGTTTAGGTCGACACAATAATATTGCAAAGCAAACACTCACCTGAGGTGTTCTCTATGGGGTACAAGCCTCCTAGAAGCTCGTAGCTCCTAACTCGTCTTACGACCACGAAATCTGCTCATCTCTCTCCTCGTTTCCGCGGCACAACCTTTTCGCCATCTTTCTACCCACATACCAACAAGCGGAAGTTAGTCAAAACAAGAGTGGTGTTACCACAGCTCAAAATATAGATTGACATTACTGATGTTGATACATACCGACTTTTACATGGCGAATCGCGCTGTGCGCGACAGGCCTGTTCAAACGTACATTCCGTTTCTGTGCGGGTGAAAAGTGACAAGGATACGACTTGACTTGATTCGTCTTTTTGTTTTGAATTTTGCGGTTCGTACCATATGACTAGCTGTCACTAACTTCGGAAAACATGCATGCCACAAGCTTTTTAGTGGCAATAAAGTTTACGACCCTGTTTGTCATCCGTGTTTAGAGTTTTACGGTCACCCCGGTCTACCCCTAATGACAATAAGCATCTTCAACAGTACATCTTCGTTTTCTCACCCCTTGACATTTGGGAATCATGTTTCTTCTGAAAAACGATAATTTTCAAAGATCGTAAGAAACTTAAAATAAATTATAGGTATCTATATCTATGCCATCATAAACATAACTTTTTTCTACCGTAAAAAGTTATGAGATCCATGTAATACTAAGTCGATTAATTTATTCAGTCCCTAATTAAGGTACCTTCTGTCTTAAGTTATTACGTAATTAGCTAACCTAACAACATCTTATAGTGACCATATCAATATTAAAAATCTTTTATATTTTAAATAAACAGATTGAGATTGACTTGGCAAACGCACTGAACAATCTAATTTAATCATATACCTTTAAACAAACAATTCTTGTATATATATATATATATATATATATATATTTCGGGAATCACGGAAACGGCTCTAACGATTTCGATGAAATTTTCTATACGGAGGTTTAAAACGCGCATTTCTGAGTTTTTAAATGTTTTCTGAGTAAAGCTCGGTTTCTCAGATATTATAATATTGTATTACGTGTGAGATACGTTGTTTTCATGCGATGGCCAAGTCAATCTGTTTATTTAAAAGTATAAGTTAAATAAAAGATTTATATTCATGTTTTCGTTGTGCACAATAAAGAATATTATTATTATTATATTATAGTATTGATATATTTGATATGGTAGGCCAAGGATTATTAAAATTGTGAGTTTTCCATGAATAGAAAAACGACATTTTGTCAGTGTCAGTCTATCCAATTTTAGCAGACAGTTTGTTTAAATAATAAAATAATCCTGCACGCTGAAAGGTCATTGTACGCGATTACAGGTATTTTTCTCGTTGCAAACGAATTGTTGTGGTTCTCATACGTTCGGTTATGTTTTTGCGATGGCCTTGCAGCCCACGTAATGCTATAGTTTCTATATTTACACATTATGCCGACCTTCTAGTGATACGACGAGGAAAAAATCGCTGGAAATCAAAATATTCCAACTGTTGTTAGTTCCGTGACTCGAGTTTCAGAAACAAAGCATTGTCATGCCATCGCGAGCGTTCTGATAAGCGTAAGTACATAATACATTCAACACCTTTCAAACTGTCCGGTGACATTGAACCACAGAAATTAAATACAATTTAGAAATCTTATGTTGTGTCGTCACATGCATGAGTAATGAAATGAATAAAATATTGATACAGGTGATTTTGATAAATGAAAATCGTGCCCTATCGCTCCATTATCGATATTTCGGACCTTTAAAGCGGCATTCTATTGATATCTTACATTAGTGACCTCGTTACGTTACAACAAGGATAAAGGATATCGCCAAAGGGTCAAAGCAGTGATTCAGCGGGTTCCCTAGAGGGGCGCCGCCCGGGGCTTCAAGCCCTGCCCTAATTATCTTGGCCTCAATTTTATGGTCTGATTATCATATTCTTTTCCTCCGAACACCCGGAAAAAGTTTGACCGCAAAGAAAGCATAAATAGTATACTGCACACAGCAATATTTATATGTATGGTCATATTCTCGTAAAATGTTCTAATTGGTAGGTAATTAGAAGAGTATTAGTAAGATTACTGCGAAGAAAAATGTTAACAAAAAAAGGTTTACCTGTCTAATATAATTTAAAAATACCACAATATTTATCTGTTAACTTGACTCTCATGCATATTTATATCTATGTAAAGTTAAAGAACCAGATTATTCCGCAACATGGATTCTTTTGAAGCATTTTTCTACCGCGGTGTCAGGCCAAGGTCGAGTGACAATCGTCCAACCAAATTACAAAGTAGTTTTTAATATCCTCGCGCATCGTGCTTCGTTGAAAGCTTACCATTAAACCCCGTTTCATTAAAACTACCTAGTTTTTATACCCCAAATAGTTATCAAAATTTTACGCAACTTTCAGAATATTTTCAGCTGAACAAACCTGTCTCATTTATTCAACAGAAGTTAATGCCCTGACACGTTGACATAATGATATTATACAACCTGGATTTTAAATTGTGCTGCTCATCCGAGTCAGTAACGAGATTGTTATGTAAAACAGCCGTCCCGGGATCTCCGTAGGACGATGAAAAGCGACCGCAATGATGCTGTTATTTAAAAATCGCGATAAAGCTAAAAGCTGAATCTGAATTCTAAAGTAATTGCCACCGCTTGGGGAGTATCTGCGGTTAACCGCATCCACCCATATGTCACGTAACGACTCGGGTACGGTCAGAGATTGGGAAATTGTAAATTAAACGCGATAATAACGATAGGATTATAAACTCTTAAACATGTCCATCTTTCTAATATCGTTGTAAAATAATTCGATGCTTACATTGATACACATAAGAGACCAGGGATCGGAACCGGTTTTTTGGAAAAACTTTGAAATAAACATATATTTCGGTTTATTTTATACTCTAAATATAGGACTCGGTTGTGTTTTTAGATAACGACTTCGTATTATTAGATTGCCCAATTAGAAAGGGAATAATTAACAAAGAACGAAAAAATACCGTTTTCGTTCCCATACAAAAAATACCGGTTTCCGATCCCTGTAAGAGACTACGAAAGTACAAATCCACTCAACCGCATCATGCATAACAGCTGTAAGTGACATTGAAAAACTTGAGGAGCTTACATTCAAAACCTGATTTGTCACCGTGTGATGTCAAACTGAGATAAATGGAAAGAATTTATTTTTCGTATTATAATTACAATGATCAACTGAAAGTTTGCGTTGTTAGTTAAAATACTATTGCAGACTAATACCATTTTAAAATTATTAGGAATAACTATCCATACAAATCAATTTAAATTTTGGCGATTTAAAAAAGGACAATTCGTGTTTGGCTTGGACGTTTTGGACAAAACCTTTTATGCACGAGCGTTATAAGGAGATTATATTTTGTTGGTAGCACCAAATCAATTTTTTGGTTTGACGTAAGGGTACTTTGAAAAAGATTAGATCAAACCAAACAAAAAGTATTTTCTCCATAGCCACAATGGCGGCAACAGACTTAGCGATTGGCTGTAGTGACAAATCACTTTATGCATAAGAAATTCTTATGGACGAAACTCTTTTTGCATATAATGATCCTGATACACTAAATAAAAATACTATGGAAAAATAACATTTAATGTAGTAACGACACATTTTATATAAGTGATATTTAAAATTTTCTTTAGACTGATAACATTAACTTAATTTCGAACTTTTTGTATCAAATTGGGTTTTCAACAAAAAAGTACAAACTGATTTTTGAATGTCGCTTACGGTTATTGTGCGTTGTTGGGTTGTATTTGTGGTGACATTAATCACTAGAATAATTATAGTCAGTAGTTTTACCTACTAATAATTAATAAACCACATGACCACCGTTACTGATCAGTAAAATAGTAAATAAACTGAATTTAAAAAGTTGGTTCGTTCGTTGTTGTTTGAAGTCACTAAAATAGTGGTTATTATGATTGTATGTATTAGTTGGACTTAATTAGAAAACTCTTAGTGTGACTGGGTTAACGACACCATCAATGAATATGTTATTAATGCGTCCATAGTGACCTGAGCGCCTAATGAAACTTGTAATTATCCACTAAACTTTGGTCATTTGAGATTATTCATATTAAGTAATTTCATCTATAAATAACATTTTAAAACGAAAATCCAAGGTTATTGTAAGTTAATATTTTATTTTGTCTTGTTGACAGTGTATAATATATATTTGGCAACTTGATTGCGAGAGAAAAACATGAAATTATTGCGTTGTGCTGTGTACAAAAAGTATCCGCGGGAGGTGGGCAGCGTTCGGGCTTGAATCGGACCTGAAAATTCGCCTCGACCACCCCTCGCAATGCCCGAGAACCTGTTACAAGTAATAAACGGGTTATTACATCTATCCTTTCGCCGGACACTTTCTGCTATCTTCCTACAAACCGGGACAAGGAAATAACAAATACCTTTCCTGGGCCCTCTCAACAGAAAGTGACTTACAAAAGATATATATAATGACCCCCCTTAGCGCTATGAACTAGAATTATTGACTTAAGTCAACTTCTAAGATTTCGACATAATTGTAAATAAAACAGGCCCTATTTCACCAATTTGACAATTTCCATCTCACAAGACCGTCGACTAAAAATATTTTAACGACGATCGATAGGTAAAAATGGGTCATACACATTTTACAGTATGGTTAACTCGTTCGCGTCTTTCCTGTACCTGTACCAGACATAGTAAAGTTAACTTACAGGCGAGATACAATTTTCCAGTACTGAAGCTGAAGGTATATAAAACACAGAATCATGTAAACCTCACGCTTCCCTGTCTTTATATAAACGAAGTCGCATTATACATTAAGTATAACCCTAACCAGTTCTCCTATTTCAATAGTTATCGCCAACAATATAGAATAAACTCTAGGTCATGTAAAACAGCATTACTAGCAAAAAGCTTTTTTGGAATGGCACCAAGAATTTGTAATAAACTGCCAAAAGAGATTTTAAAATTAATGATATAAGAAATTTAAAAAAATGTATGATTTTAGATTTTATGTACTCGGGAAATTATATTACCTTTTAATTTGTTGTGTATATTTCATTATTTATCATAGATTTAGTTTGTAAATGCAGGCTACATGTCCTCTGTAGCTATTTGTATGCCATGTGGCGAAGCATAGTGATACTTTATTATACATTTAAGACCTACTGTTGTACAGTCAGCATCAATAGTAGCAGATGAAAAAACGCGCCAAAATTATCTGATATTCCGGATAACTTTTCCAAATATAGATAAATCTCTAAAATTGACATTTAAAAAGTATATCTTTTACCGTATTAATTGTTCTACATATAAAATCACCACATTTTTTTTAGCTGTTACAGAATGGTAGATACTTTTGAAACCTTGTTTGATCCGCTACTTTTGATGCTGACTGTACATACCTATGTTTAACAAATAATTTGGAAGACTCGAATTAGAAAAACGGAATACGTATGTAATGTACCAGCCGTTAACTTTTAAAATATTGTCCACAGAAGTGAACTTTTTCTAAAATGTGTTTGACCCAAATGCACTTTATGCATTATTGATAATATAACGTTCTTTATCTGCCGAGATATATACAGTGAATTGTCAAACTAGTTAAATAGAGGCCAGATTGTATTTTTGCCTCTACGTGTCAGTTCCTAAGTACGAACTGCGATGTAGCATTATTGTGAATGGTGACCCGGAGGTGCGCGGGAAGTGATGAGCTAATGGGAGCCGTCGTCGACTGGCCGCTATCGGCTGTTCACTTGTTACAACTTTTAATGAGCCGCCCACGCGGTGAACTAATTAATTTGTTAGCTTTATTCAGCCAGGTTAATTAATTTAGCATTTTCTCGTCAGGGGTACCTTTCACAAGTTGGTTAGTAATGTTCTTACCGCGGCGACACCGGGTGTCCCGGGTAAGACCGCACCTGTGCCCAGCCTGGAATTACTGTCTCTCCAATAGACAGATTAATTAAGTAGTCAAGTTTTTTTTTACTTCTTGTAGGTTATGACGAATGCCTGTAGCGGTAAAATCTTTGTGCGAGCTAAAGTATTCCCTTTCCGAGCCTGCCCTGTTAAATATAATGTAGTGCGCAGTACAAGGAAAACATTTGTATTTAATTAGTTATACAAACGTTTATTTTTCAATGAAAGCTCCTAGAACTGTCAGCGACCGCTGTACATACCTAAATAAATTATTGTAATAATATTAGGCAGTTAATGTAAATAAATTGTAAGATAATTTTAATCTTGTTTTCCTCTTAGCGGTAAGTGTTGAGACATTCACATTTTATTTGTGTTATGGGAAACTTACTTTCAGAGCGAAGACGTGTGATTATAATGTGATACTCGGGTTTTTGATTCTTTGCATCAGTCTTGTGAGATTCTCGTCAAGATTTCGTTGAGAGTGTATTCGTATTCATAAGTTCAAGCCAAGGAAAGTAATTTTTGTTTTAATATCGTAGAGGTTTAAAAATGAAACTCCTTTGATGTCTATGACTGCACAATCTTTTAGTGTTTGATGTCCGTGACACCGAGACTATCCCAATGCTTTGCTTGAACGAGTCGGAATGTGACCGTAGCAAAAGCGAACATTTTCCGTTAAAGTCAACTTCCTTGGTCGGATGCCGCAGTTAACATTAAAAATCCGAGTTATTTTTCGTGCTAAGTAGATAAGGTTCTGCAGCTGACAATATCGCGAAGGTTCTATTGGTTTGTAAATTCACTCTCATGCTTCTCTCTTTACATCACATCGGATGTCTGTTTGAGTGCGTGCGCGGTGCGATTAGGGATTAAATTATATTGCCTCGGCTTCAGGTAAATACGTTATAACTGATAACGGAACGAACTTTGGCGGTGCTGTCAGCTGAAGGTCGATTAGGTGCCTGAGCAAATTGTATTGCATTTTGTATTATAGTCGAAAAACTAAGTAGAATTATTTTAATACATGTAATTAAGCACTAAAATGCGATATTTTTGTTATTGAAATGCAACATATCTTTGTGAAAAAAAAATGTAAAGCCTGATTTAATTTGACGCGATTTTTGTTAGAGGATATTTTCGGCTATTAAATCTCAATTGTTAAGCCTCGAAGTTGAGATGCGTGATAATGCTTCGTATCTTTTCAAATTTTGTCTGTAAAATTGCCAAATAAACTTAGTAAGCCTAGTGTAATGATTACTGATATAATCAAAGTATTACTAATTTAGCTGTTCTAATCCAAAATGGCGGACTGTACGACGTGGTCAATTAAATGTTCATTGAAGCACAAACACGGCAACCATCGGCTGCTCGCTGTGGAGGTTTACCACCGTAGCGACTTGGCTACGCAAAGTACGCTATAGTGGACTGTGTGCCGATCGCTTAAGACCATTTCTCAAAGGTAATATAATCGTCGTGGAGAAACATTGGTCGGGCAATTTCAACGACTTCCTTTACAATACCATGTATTTTTTGCAAAGGTCTGATAGCGCATACTACTACTGCAAACGTTAGAACAAACAAGACCGAATCTGTAATAAATTCAGTTGTCTTTTCTATCCACTAATTTAAATAGTTAAAATGAGATGACTGCATATATACATGTACTGAGCTCACTGAAATATCATTAGTATGGGACATTGCTACTGTAAGATAATGAGCAGTAGGAGCGACTGTGCGCAAGAAGTATACAGTATATTCTGTACACGACTATTGTCAAGAGAATAAGAATTGTGTAGGTCCATTTCCAGGGGGTTTCCGTGTAGTTAGTTGTGCTGCGGATTCTTTTGTATCTAAAATAACTAAATATCGTCTCTATTGCGATTGAAATAGTCTGTAAGTAGTTTTTTAATCACGTCAGTGGCGTGGTTATTATTAGTCTAACGTACATGTACAAATCTTACACATATTTTTATCGTCCACAGCGAGCGGCCAATGTCAAAAAGGAGAAATATTTTATATAGATACGTATTGCACCGACAGGCTACCAGCATTTCCTAAATAAGTTATTTCCCCTAGGCTGTATAAATATTTACCGACGGCTCGCGCCGTGTATTTTAATAAAACAGTACAAGTGATTTTTGAATGATGATAAATATTAAGTGTGATATATCCGTGCACAAGGGATGATGTTGTATCTATTTTCAATATTTAATGATAATGTTCTAAGCGTCTACAACTTTTGAAGACTGCGATAAAGAGATTTTTCTAAAATTCGAAAATAAAGAACTTTGTAAAGTTTATGTTACATTCGAAGTTTAGAATAAGACTTGTTACCGGTTTTCGAAAGGTGTCGTCGAAGAGGTCGGACCGCGAAGTGTCGAGCAGTGTTGAGACGTGTTGAGTGTTGAGCAGCGCCGGACGCTAGAGCCACCTCGTGATCACTTACCTGTGCTTCTATGTTGAGACATTAATAAATCTGGTTGTAGCCATTTTTTTTGTATTTATTTATACCTCTTTCAATTTCGTCATTTCTAGTGCCCAGATGTCCTGAGATGAAGGTAGACGGTTTTAAACTCTATAGCCTCGAAATAAGGCCAATCATTTACCATGGCGTTTAATGGCGTGTTAGCTCTTCTTTACACGTGTATCTAGCACAAAGTATTTGCGAAATAAAACCCTTAATTTACCAAACCATTGTAATCTATGTTCAAAGGCGTACAAACTTACTTCTAGATCTTAGGTACATAATTTTTGAAAAAGAAAAATATTGGCACTCGGCCTCCACATGATCTCTGTTAGCTTTACGTTAATACTGTTAGATAACTACTATATTTACACTACGTTAAAACAAGATTTAGTAAAAATCGTTAAAAAACTATTAAAATCATTAAAGGTAAAATTATATTAACGGGTCATTCTAAGTTAAGTGGTATAATAGATCGTGTCGTTCACGACGACGCGTGCCTTGACTCGTATTGTCCTGTTATTAAAGGTTACATTTGACAAATCTGCGCGTCATCGTGGATGGCACCAACTACAACGATATCCATGATACATACCAGAATTATATAGGAAAAGTAGTGTGGTCTCTTACCTGGGCGGCTACCGGGAAAATCGAAATTCGTCAATTGCGGGCATTTTTCTCTGTCACTCTAATTACGTCTTAGTGAGAGTAAAAGAGAAAGATCCCCGCAATTTGCGAATTTCGGTTTTCGCGGTAGGCCTGGTGTCTTCTAAAACGATAAAAGTTAAAAACTGGCCACCTTGCAAACATACATAGAAGACAACTCTTCTATGTATGTTTGCAAGGTGGCCAGTTTTCGATAAAAATATTGAAAAGTTAGATCAAAATTTTAACATTTATGTCATGCCACTTTTTCTATGTAAGCGATTTACTTAGAATGACCCTTCACTAAGAAAGGGTTGATGAGAAAAATCAACTAAATAAGGTATAATATTTCAGGACTCTACCGGTTCGTTAGGTCATAGATTTAAGGTACGAGTTGGAACCCGGCCATGTGCCGTCGCGTCATGTCGGTGTGTTATCACGTCAGAACGTTAGCGCCATTATGCAGTTGGTTCAGAGTAAGAGTGAGAAAGGCAATACTGATCTGCGGTCGGGCAACACGTCGCTGACTTCGACTGGAAATACATAGAAATAGCATAGCTTTTCGGTGAAGGAAAACATCGTGAGGAAACCTGCATACATCTGCGAAGAAGTTCAAAGGTGTATGTGAAGTTCCCAATCCGCATTGGGCTAGCGTGGGGACTATAGCCCGAGCCCTCTCGCGCATGAGAGGAGGCCTCTGCCCAGCAATGGGACGTATATAGGCTAAATTATTATTTATTATTACATAGAAATCAGTCGTGTCGTCTGCAGTAGCGACACATCGCCGGGTTCCAACTTGTACCTCTAGGACCAACACATACTAGTGTTTGGATAACCGAACTGATAAATTCATCTTTTATGAAAAAAACCTTATTGCAAAGAGATAACAGAGCTCAACGAGGGGGGTGGGGTTAGGGTCGGCAACGCGCATGTAAGCAGGAGTTGCAGGTGTACATAGGCTACGGAGACTGCTTACCATCAGGCAGGCCGTATGCTTGTTTGCCACCGAAGTAGTATAAAAAAAAGATAAGGTCTACCAATCCTCGTAAGGTCCACCATGCAAAATATTCCTTTTATTTTGAGCCCTGTTGTATAGTAAATTGGGATGAATATAGTTTGTTTGAGAAAGCAATTTATGAAAGGTTCTACTTAGTTTAAAACAGACTGTACATTAAAATGCACATTGGGCCTGTTAAGCACAGTATTTGTGGAATCGATTGAGTAGATATTGAACATTTACTGTTGATTATTACTACCCGTTCTTCGTTACATACAATAACCCAATTCTACGAGTATGTTCGGTTTTTCTAGGTAACTCCTTTGTTGCTGTGTGTGACGAAACGATTATATTTTAGGTTGAATGAATGAGGTTAACACTATTTCAAATGGATTATAACAATTGTATTTTTTCGGTGACAGAATAATATTCATTGTATTTAATTCAAGTCACTCAATTTTGAACCGTATTTGAAAGCCTTACGGTCTAAATTTAATCCGACTAACCCTTTTCAATGGAACAAAATCTAATATTTGTACTGTGCTATGACTTATGGCTTCAAAGTCTTCAAACAAAAGCTGTTATCAGAGACCTTTCGCTTTGAACTCTGGGCTTTTCATGGCTACTTGAATTCTTTGAATGTTGAATTCTTGAAGGCTTTGTTGCCTTATTTTACTTTTATAGTAGTTTGTGTCACAAGGGAGCAAAATGACATGTTTAGATACGGCTAGAACAGAAAAGTGCCACTTTGATCCCTCCCAGCAGGGAAGAAAAACCCTATTTCCTAAAGAGGCTATGTGAATGTGAAATTATTGTCAGCCTGGGCTTCCAACCTGGGCAAAAATACAATATAATGTCCGTTAGAGAAATGTACTCTTAGACCTGGAACAGATTTCCATGACCAACCGCCTCGCGGGCGATAACTCGTATAGTGGTTAACGGCTATGTATGATGAACTCTCGTGGACGTCAGCTGCCGCTCCGTTGGTGGGTTGAAAAATGGCAGCCATCGAAACACGTAAAAAAAAATCTACGTGTTTCGATGGCGTTTGATACTTTGTCAGATGATAATTTTGATTCGGACGTCAGCTGCTCGCATGAACATGTAAAAAATAAGCGCTTTACGTTTTTATGATAGTAATAATAAAATCATGAAACTTTGCATATAGCATTCTATCAGGCGTTTCAAATAAACGGATCGGAACGGATCACGCATACTTTGCGGACATAAGTGGTAAGGCGCATATTATTTACAGTTCCATGTGACCAGGGTGCGTAGACAAGATGCCAATTGTTCACGCTCCGTAGCGTAGCGTAGTTAACTCTCTCTATCTCTCTTCCTCATTAGTGCGACAGAGACCGTTGCGTTTCGTTCGCTACGGAGCGTTAACGATTGCATCTTGTCTACGTACCCAGCTGACGGTCTTTCCACCGCTGGCCGGTGACGGTTTTTTTATATTTAAAATAGCATCTAAACTATTTATTTATTTAATCTTTATTGCACAAAAGAAAACCTTATAGTACAAAAGGCGGACTTAATGCCATGGGGCATTCTCTACCAGTCAACCTTTAGGCAAAGCAGAGAGATTGTGAACTATCACCTGACATAGTATTAATCGGGAGGCGATGACTGACGATATATGCTTCTGGCCCGCGGTCTACTTCTATAACCTACAGTTTATAATGTTCTTATATTCCCACTATAATGTGAAAACTTAACTAATGGTGTGATGTTTCACTAACATAACATAACATCGGGTTATTTATATTTACCATAATTTCATTTGCAGTAACATATTGATTGCCAAAATAATACATCTTAGTCTAATTTTGCCTTATGATACACTGTTAATTAGAATTGTTGTTAAAGAAACCAATCAGAGCAACCAAGGTGCTCAAAATATGAACATGCACTTTAAGGTCTTGAATTCTTGATAATACATAGAAGTTTTGTTCAGATAATTATGAATTCCGAGGCCGGTCTGATACATCTGATGGGGGCTGTGCGTTTACTTATGTCATCCTTATTGCACAAAAGACAGACTTAATGCTTAAATAGTATAAATCATTCTCTTCCAGTCGTCCTTTGACTAAAGCAGGTAAAATGTAAAGAAAATTATTCAATCAGGTTCAACAGAGTTTTAGAGTTAATTAGGGCAAACTGTGAAGTAGTTACAGAAAATGATATTATGGTATACAACACTACACCGATGCCTGCACTCCAGTGCTGTTGCTCAGTGATGTAGCAAACGTAAAAGCACATTTCCCGATCACCCGTTTAGATTCCTCGATTGCATCTGCAGCTCAAAACGCCTGTTAGTCCTCACGCCCTTGATAACCGTTCTAACCTCCTTCCTCGTCTCGGTTCGTTTTTCAGCGAGAGTGAAGGATTTCTCCCTCATTATAGTTTGCTTAGCGGCAGCCCTGCGCAGTGATGTCGTCCCTGCTAAAGAAGGTTGCATGACCTCGCGTTTTAAAACTGGTTTAATAACTTTAAGGTTTTTAAAGCCATTTGGTTTGATACCATTAGGTTTCTCCTTTGGCTTGTTAGTTTTCTGGACGCTGAAGGGGTTAACGTCGCAGTTCATCTTAAAGCCGAACCTGGTGTATCCGCGCTGGAGGGTCTCTAGTGTGGGCAGCTTGGAGGGCTTGATGAGGGCGGGGGCGGGGGCCACGGTGACGGCGGGGGCGGGGGCCACGGTGACGGCGGTGGCGGGGGCCACGGTGACGGCGGGGGCGGGGGCCACGGCGGGGGAGGGGGCCACGGCGGGGGCGGCGGCGGGCTTGCTAGGCGTGCCGCGCAGCTTCGGGTCGAGGGTCACTGGCAAAGGTAAGGGCGGTAAGTAAGAGAACAAAGAGGTTGCGTCTACCTTTTCGTCGGACACTTTCTCCTATGAGGGACTATTTTCCCCGTGCACTTGAGAAATGAGAAGAAAGAAGTGTCCGACGAAAAGGTCGATATAAGATCTTATCGACTAACTACAATGCAAAATACACATAGATCGCTCACTATACTCGATAAGCTACTAAAAGCCTCATGTCTATGGGATATCTCTTTTTTGTATTTAAGTTGAATCAAAATAAAGATAAGAAGACACATGCACGTGAGTAACCATGCTTTCGTAAGGTTAATAATTGTAAACTTGAAAAACATATCCTTAGGTACCAATAATAATAATGCAAAAGCAACTGTAAACAGTACTTCACGCTTAAACCACTAAATTGATTCAGATTAAACTTGATATGAAGATATTTTGAGACCCGAGGAAGAACATAGGATAAGTTTTATCATCATCATTCTGCCTGCAGAAGCTACTTAAGCGTAGCGTAGTGTCAGTTAAGATGTCAATTTTGACTCGGGCATTTCGCTTTCGTATTTTCTCCTCTACAGGTCGCAATTCTTAACCGATTCTCGTGAAATTGTGTGTCCAGATTATATGATTAAATAGATGTTTTTGATCCAGTTTTGTATATTTTCATAATGCTGGAATTGGCATAAAGGACTTAAGCGCCAATAGCGTTTATGACGCTAAAGACCAAAGTGAGTTCACTGCGATACCGACTCTGCGAACTCACCCCCTTTTTTCGACGTATTGGTATGATGGAAAGGGACAAACGATTATTAGCGGCATCGTAACTTTAGTACACGTTTATGAATAAGGGGGTAAGTATTTTTCACTTGTACATTTTCTAAGCTTAACGCGGGGTTTACAGGTCTCCGAGCCACTAGTTAGATATAAGTGTCGTCTATTAATACTAGCACTAGGTATGCTAAAATTAGAGATGCGCCTTGTGGGACGTCGCATATTTATGTGTCAGTTCTTTAATAGATAGTAGTGCCTGATTATAATCACAGGGATTTGTTTTATAAAGCTACATGATGAAGATTGATGAAGCAGAAGACATGTAAAATTGTAACAAGTATAAATCAATATAGAATCGACTAAATTGTGCCGACCAGTGTTGAGAGATTTTGTGACCAGTTTGGAGTTAGACTTGGCAAATTTTAAATTTTAGCTGTCTAGTCATCTCATATTGGTAACTGATGGCGTGGATGGTTGAGTTAATGCTTTAGTTAGTATACATAGGTACTGTATATGGATGGAAAAAATCTAATTTAATTATCAAACCATATTACGTCAGCTTCCTTAGACTAGACGTACAATTAAGTAGTAACTTGGTAAACATAGTAATTTGGAAAGCCGAGCCTTATCTAGTGTAATCAACAGTTCATTTATTGTTTGGCTTCGTATCAGTGATAGCGCAATATTTTACTTCACTATAAAAACAGTTTAGATATGGATTCACGTGTTTGTTGGACAAAAGCATTTCCTGTTTTGAATGATTTTAATAATGTAATTCAGAGGCCGCACCGCGGAACACAAAAATCTAAATTTCATCTGCATCCCTATCGCAAGAGTGGCGGGGGCCCTCAGCTACGTTTGTTTTTCCCATAGAAACAGAAGTGAAATAGCGATACCGCAATGTATACGATACCCAGCCAAGTTACCACTAAATTGTTACCACTATCTAACCAAATTTATTTTATGTTTTTAATTTTAATATCTAAACAAATTTTGCCACCGAATGAAACACAACATTTTACACCACACCGACGCAAGGAAAATACTAACTGTCAAATATCAAACAGAAATAAAACCAAATCAATTCAAAATTAACGTCATTAAATATATAAATTAAAAGTCAATTTTACCAGCCAACATAAAAAAAAACAACTCAAAATTTGCTACACATGTGGATAAAATGCAACTTTCTCATCAGTTTTTGAAGTACCAATACCACCACCAGCCAGCAGTACCAACTGGTGTGGTGAAAAAATCAGTGATTAAGGTTACCAAAATGTTTTTAGCAACTGGTTTTTTTTCCTAGTGGTTAAAGATGATTTAAAAAATCTCAGCTCTCACCAGTGGTAACAACTTGGTGGTAACATCTGGGAGTACCTAAGCCAGTTAAAATAGCTGCACTGCGTTTGATAGGGCCCACTTTTATTGTTCTAAGCTAAATGACATAAACCAATCTAGTCAAAGTCATAAATATTCATTAAATTTATTGCATCAAGTCGCATGCAACTTTACGGGCCTCCGCTAGCTGACGCGGACGCCCGCCGCGTGCGCACGCACGCGGGTGCTATGTGTAGGTGAAATCCGCCGCTCGCGTCCGCTTCAGTTAGCGTTGCTCATACTATTTTTCGTTAACCCGCTCGTCCGCTCCGTGCACCCGCGCCAGCTAGCGGAGGCCCTACTAGTTTGATTGACAGACGAAACGACTTGTATACTCATATGTACATTTGATTTTCCACCTTTTCACAATAACCATAAAGTCTATATTAAAAGGATGTTATTGTTCAACTATGTGTTTAAATTTTCGACTTCGATGTGTTCGAATTAAGGTAGACAATGATATGTATGAAAACAATCAGTCAATCACAAAAACTAATTCACCTGTAGTGCTTCATCTTGAATTTCTTTATCCAAAAACAGCACTGATGAAACATTAGCCCTAACAAACATTGCAACGATATGCTCAATCTATATAATATAGAATTATAGAAGATGAATCGATTTATGCCTTTGGTAGTGTTATCGGAATAATGGGTAATAATTCCAATAAGTCACCTTATGATTCATACTTGTTAATGCCAACGTTATTACTCAATACATTAAATATGTTAACGCATGGCGACATCTAGCGACAGTTTAGTAAAGCCGCACGGGAGTTTACTTTTTTAAATAATGACGAATAAAACTATCGAGACTCAAAAAAAGAAAGAGAAAAGTGCTCAGGAAGATCCTGGGACCTGCGAGGTGACGACGGCTCCTGGAGGATCCGGAAAAATGCCGAGATCGAGAAGTTGGTGGCTGAGCCCAATATCATCGGCGTAACTAAATCCCACAGACTTCGCTGGCTCGGTCACCTACTCAAAATGGGGGAGGGAGGATCGCGCAGTCAAGGAAGCGTACACGGGCAAAAATCGACATTCGAAGTTTTATAATATCTTATCGCTAAAGTTACACATAAAGACAGGTATTTTTTTAGGAAAACTTGAGTTTAAGCAGATATAACAAAACACGTGCTCATTATTTTTTGCTGCTTTCAAACATATACTCAAACCAGCCATTAACTAGTAAGTTGCTTGAGCATCACTTTCTATAAGAGTTAGAAGATTTAGTAACTTTTTAGTACTTTGAAGGCCATTTTCTCCTAACAGGTTGAGTTTGGGCAGCTAAAAAAAATACGTGTCCGTTATTTTAGACTACTCTATAACATATATCAAAATGAATAAAATCGGAGTCGGACAGTTGGGTACCCTTCCTTGTTAGTCGAGCTACCGTGGAGGGAGACACTAGTATGTACTGACCTCTCGGGCTGCTCCTCTCCAGCACGGCCACGCTGCCAGCGGGCGCCAGCAGCTGGCGGGCGCGGCGGGCGCGGCGCAGCTGGCAGTCGCCGAGCGACTCCATGCGCTGGAAGCGGCGCGCGTGCAGCGCGGCGAAGTCGGGCAGCCGCGTCGCCTTCACTTCCGACTTCGGGCTGGCGGGCTTCGACGGGGTCGGTGCTTTTGACAGTTTTGCTGGAATTATTGAGGGTTATTGGGTGATTTTTAATCATATTGTGATGAGATAAATACAGGTAATGTAATAACAAAATACCAATGAAATGTAAGGTTGAGAAAATGAAGCGGGTCCACACAGAGCGAGCATACGCGCGAGGCGACTTCCTTACGCACAAACCGGCCAGTATAGATCTGCCTCGACCGAGGCACGTCTACACTGGCCGATGTGCGCGGGACGGGTTTCTACTTCCATAACCGACCTATGCTTAGGTGGAGGAGCGACTCTAGGTGTTTCCCCCCTATATCATCCAGTTGCGGCGAATCTTCCTAGAGTTGACAGAGCAATAAACTATAAAGACGGTTCAAATTCCTTCAGGTAAGTATAAAAAAGGAGAATATGCACTTACCCACAGCGCTATTAGCACGCGCTCGGGCCGCGGGCAGAGACCGCTCGGTGTTAAGGCGAGTTCGTTTAGCGCTGGCCTGCTCCCCGTCTGTGTGTGTGAATGAGCGCTTGCGGCCCAGGCGTGTTGGGACCGAAGACAGCACAGAATCTGGAAATTGAGGCAATGATTATTAGTAATCTAATTCAACATAATAAGATATCTCCCTTTAATCATTTAGAATTTGAATGCTTGTGTATCAGTGTGTGTGTTTTAAATAAACTCTAGGTTTTACAAAAGTTGCCAAGATGCGTATAGGAATCTGAAGAAAAAATGAGTTAATAGTCCATTGAATAAAAAGTTCTAGAGTGCGTGAGTTAGTAACGTAAGATGTTTCTTCGGAAACATGTCAAGAGTCCCTAGGTAATAAACATACTAAAACCCCGGGACACTAGGAGGAGCCCCGGAGTGGGGGGAGGGGGGGAAAGGGTCCATTTTTTCATTTTTCGCTTAAATCTCAAAAACGGTACATGTTAGAGAAAAACTTTCAAGGAAAAGTTGAAAGGCCATAAAATTATCTACAAGTTGTACCTAATTTCATTTTTTTCTATTCCCAGCCGTTTCTGAGTTACACGCGGTAAAAAATGATTTTGGCTCAAACAATTTCCCCATACTACATACCCATGTTTATCACATCAATCGATCAAAAAATATTTCTTTCTTCCAAAAAACTCAAATGTGCAACTTGTGACCGGTACTGATAGATTGCTCTTAATTAGGTCTATAATTGGTAAAATAAACACATTCCTCCATGGAAGCCTTTAGGAGGAATCGATTGTCAAAATATTATATTAGGGTAGTTTGAGTTACTGAACTTGATCTTTTTATTTTTTTCTTCCAAAAAACTCAAAAGTGCAACTTGTGACCGGTACAGATAGATTGCTCATAATTAGATCTATCATTGATAAAAATACCAGATTCCACCACGGAGGCGTTTACAGGGAATTGAATTTTATTAGGGTAGTTACGATACTTGAACTTTTTATTTTTTTTCTTCCAAAAAGCTCAAAAGTGCAACTTGTGACCGGTACTGATAGATTGCTCTTAATTAGGTCTATCATTGGTAAAAAAAACACATTCCTCCATGGAAGCCTTTAGGAGGAATCGATTGTCAAAATATTATATTAGGGTAGTTACGCAACTTGACCTTTTTATTTTTTTTCTTCCAAAAAGCTCAAAAGTGCAACTTGTGACCGGTACCGATAGATTGCTCATAATTAGGTCTATCATTGATAAAAAAACCAGATTCCACCATGGAGGCGTTTAGGAGGAATTGAATTTTATTAGGGTAGTTACGATACTTGAACTTTTTTTTTTTCCTCTAGTGCCTCTCATATGACATTAATGTCCCAACATTATCCGTTGTTCGGATTTTTTCGATGAAGGTTCACACGTAGCATGGGAAGGGGTCCGCCCTCGTTAAGCTTATGCTAAAACCCCATGCTCATCCGTGACGTCATAAAAAAAGCATCGATGATCTTTTACAACCCCTCCTCCACTCAAAGTGACGTTGAAGAGGCTGGGAAAATTTGCTTCTTAAAATGGTATGGAGCACCAACTAAAGTCACCTCTCTCAACCAATACCGCTTCCAGTCCTTTATGAGGTCAGTAGCCAAACTAAAGCCAGACATAAGCTCTCTCCCACCCACGGAAAGTGCGGCAAAACAGCATTCCCGGCGCACTTACTATCAAGTACAACAGTGGCTTGGGAATGAGCTGCCTCCACAAGAGTGGGGATGGCAGTCTGTAGGAAACACCCTGGAGCCCATAAAAACCGAAGATCCACCAGCACAAGAGGCCTTACTACAGATCATATTTTGCCGTTGCACTAAAGATTGTGCTAGCGGCAAATGTGGATGCCGAAAAGCAATGCTCAAATGTTCAGCGGCATGCCTTCATTGCCAAGGGAAATGCCTTAACAGCGTATCCATTCAGGAAGATGATGATGATGGTGATGGTGATGACGAAGAGCTTCACCACGAATCACCTACATCTGAGGATGAACAAATAATAGAAGAACTCTTAACAGGACCGTCCCAACCCAAAAGGATGAAAAAGTAGTCATCATCATCATCATCATCATCATTATCATCGTCATTTCTTACAATCCACAGCAAAAAAGGAGAAAAAAACGGTCGTCTGCGGGCACCCTAAGTTGGTAAAATAAAAAGTTTTCGAATTTTTCACCTTTCATGGGATGTAGCTCGAAAACGGCTGGGAATAGAAAAAAATGATTTAGGTACAACTTGTAGATAATTTTATGGCCTTTTAACTTTTCCTTGAAAGTTTTTCTCTAACATGTACCGTTTTTGAGATTTAAGCGAAAAAGAAAAAATTGACCCTTTCCCCCCCCCCTCCCCCCACTCCGGGGCTCCTCCTAGTGTCCCGGGGTTTTAGTATGTTTATTACCTAGGGACTCTTGACATGTTTCCGAAGAAACATCTTACGTTACTAACTCACGCACTCTAGACCCCCCTTGGAGGGACTCATTCAATGGACTATAAGTATTATATGTAGAATGAGAAATCTAGAACTTAAATAAAGAAACTTTAGTTGGAGGAGAGACAAGTGTTAGTAGAAATTGGTAAAAATTACATGTAAAAGTAACTTACCACTTTCTTCAAAAACAAAGCTCTTATTAGAACCCTTCAGGTTGGACTTGATGATCTTGCTCTTCCTTTCCGTGGCTACACCTGGGTTGTTCACAGGGCTGCAGAACATAACGCGCGTAGCCCTAGTAGGCACCTCTGCGAGTGACGACCGGCGGCTCGGCTTCTCTATGGAGTGTGTCTGGTTAAGGGTCCTCTTTGTCTGTGATCCCTTCCTGTCTGAATGGTAAGGCGTGCAGCCCGCTGCAGGCAAAGTTTGTCGCTTGTTTGGTGTTTTTGGAGACGTGCATGGACTGTCTTTGGTGAAAGTGCCTTCCCGTTTCAATGGTGTTGTACATTTTGGTTTGGTTTCTGGAGTTTTGTTCTCCTTTGGTGAACTTTCTAGGACACTTACTCTTGATTCCTCCATTGAGCTCTCTATCAAGACCGGTGTAGTGTTAAGGATGTTTTCAGTTTTGGAGTCATCATCAGTGATGTTGATTTTTGAATTGTCATCAGATTTGTCAAGTGTGACTATTGAGGAGTTAGTGGCGTCATCAGAAGTTATGAGAGATGATTTTGAACCCAAGCTTGGCTTCCGAGTAGTTTTGTCAAATGTTGAGTCAAGTTTGCTTTCTTTGTCATATGTGGAGTCAAGAGATTTATGTTTGATCAGCTCAGGTTTAGGAGATAATTCAAAGGTGCTATTTAAAACTGTAACCTCTTCAGATCCACTTACAGATTTTTGGAGCGATCTCCTAATCTCAAAACTTACATCTAAGATATTACTTGTCTGGTCATCATTAGTCAGTTCTTTGTCAGATTTTTTCTTCCTTTTACCTGTCTCATCTATTTCCATGTCATCTTTTTCAAAAGTAGTATTAAGTAATACTTCAGATGTCTTTGGAACATCTAAATTAGTTGATGTATTTATTACCACAGGGTCATTGTTTCCTTCCATCACATTAGATTTCCTTTTCTTTTTACTAGAACTCTCCTTTGCAGGTTCCTTTTCAAATGTGGCATTTAAATCCACTTTCTCAGCAGTATCTGGCAATATATCTTTGTCTGGCACTATTTTCACACTAGACCTGCTGCGCTTGCTGGCTCGGACAATCAATATTTCAGTTACTTTTGTTGCATCCACTTTATCTACCTCCATTGTCGTAGTTGAAGTATTTTGTTCAGGAACCCTCTTAAGGCTTGACCTTCTCTGGGCACTAGCTTTCAGTATGTTAAGTGTCTCAGTGTCACCTGGTTGTTTACTGACACTGTTGTTAAGCAGGGGAGTGACTTGCTTGTGTAGGGGGCTGCCAGCAGCACTGTGGAAAGAGTCTGTAGACACATTGCTGTCATTCTTCTTCTTCACACTCAACTCTTCCTGCTCAGCTAATAAATTAGATTGTGAGCTCTTTTTCTTCTTATTCTTCTTCTTTTTCCCAACTTTAACCTTATTTTCTTTGTCATTAACTTCAGGTTGTTTTTTTCTTTGATTTATTCTTGTTTCTCTTGCCTTTAGTCTTCGTATTGGTGACAGTAGCAACTTCAACGGATTCCTCGTTTACAGGAACGTCCGGCACGTCGTCTGCGGGGGTTTCAGTGAACTTTTTAGTGCGTCGAGTTGATCTGACCTGTTTCTTAATAGTGATGGCAGTGTCCGCTTCCTCGGTAGCCGCGTTTTGCTCTTTAAGCGTTTGCCGCCGCAAGGCGCGGACGGGTTTGAGTTGTACGTCGTTTTCCATAGAGTTCACATCGGCAGTATCCTCCTCGGAAGGGTAACTCACGTAATTTTGGCGTGTCTTAGTAGTTTTTGCTTCCTGACTTTCACTGTTATCTACAACACGTTTGCTTCGCATCTTCCTGTCACTTTTTAAAGAAATTTCGGGTTCAATATTCTCATTGGAGGCATTGTGAAGCCCTGAAAAAGTATTAGAACATGATCAAAGTCACAAAATCATTAACAATAGTAAAAAAATTGATTGTACTGCATATAATACTTACTCTTGCCAGATCTCGTAGACATATTTAATACTGTGTTTTTCAGTATTGCGTATTATTTTCTGTTCACATCAATATTTGTTTGTAATCCGTTTTATAACGATTTCGTTTCAAACCCCAGTTTGAGATGTTTGATAGCTGTATGTTGGCAGTATTTGCTGTCAACTTCAAACACGGTATTCACACGACGCTATTAACTTGCTGTGAGATTGATAAGTTGCATTCACACGATCGTACAACTGTTTTTAGCTTAGTAAAAAAATATTTTCATACGCGAAGGGGCTCATAAAATCTTTGGGACTTTTGTGTAAAAAACTTTTCTCGATAATCGAATTAATGAGTTTTAAAATAATATTATTCCAGTTCGATCAAAATCCTTGTGAGTATTGTATTATTTTATCAAAACGCAACGAACCGAAACATTCGTTAACGGAACCAAACGCACGTTCAGTTCAGTCAACCGTTCTGGCTAGTCGTTTTATTATAGTATTTCTTTATTGACCAAACAAATAAAGTTTCATAGTGCACTATAATTATAAGGAGTTGCGTGTGGATGTTTACTAATGTAATGTTTATTCACTTCAGTGTGAGTTACGATTTATGATAATGACTTGGTAACGAGCGTTAAGTTTTACGTCAAATTAACCTATGCCTATGACTCAATACCGAGAATAAACAATGGAAACTCGGTGCGTTGGGTGGCTATGTATACTAGTGGTCGTGATGTGCCTGCGCGTCGGCGTGGGCGACCGCGGTGACTACATCGGCTGCTACCGGCTGAAGGTGGACGACATCCTCAACACGCACACCGGGCAGTCCGTGGACGTGTGCCTGTCGGCCTGCGAGCAGGTCTACTACAAATACGCGCTCATCGGCAACGAATCTACTTGCTTCTGCAGCAACTCACCCGGCACCTTCAAGCTTCCGTTAGACACCTGTGACTCGCCGTGTCCTAAAAACGAGACTCAAAAATGTGGAGGTGTTAATGCTGCGAGCGTATACGACACCGAGGTGGTCGCGCCAGGCCCGCCGGAACCCGTCAACGTCACCAGAGTCACCGAGACCACCATTAGAATAACTTGGAAACAGCCTGATGCCCATTCTGATATTACAGGGTATGTTATAAAAGCTGATGTTGTGACAACTTATGCTGAAAATCCTTCCAGCTCTCCAGAATGGAGGGTACCTAACAATACATTCAGTTTGGAACTACCTAACTTATATCCCGGCTCAAGCTACATTATCAGTGTGGCAGGAGTAAATGATGATGATGAGGGCCCTCCTGCTACAGCTAGAGCAGAAACTATAATTGGAACACCAGATCCAAGTCCTCCTGATATAATAGTTAAAGAAAGACGAGGGGACCAGATGTTGGTACATATTCCTGAAGCTAAAAATGTAAATGGGCCAGTCTCCATGTACAGAGTGGTGGTGTCCATTGAGCTGTACCAGCAAGGGTTCCTTGTTGATAACCTCGGCAATTACTCCTATGCCCAGAGCATGGACCTGCCTTACTACATCACAGCTGAGTTAGACCCTGATGACATTAAAGCTGATTTTGTTATAGGAGATGGACACACTTACAATGGCTTTCAGAATGTCCCATTGCTGTTGGTCAGTGATATTGATGTATCTCTCGGCGTAGTAAGTGAGAAAAATCATGTCAGAAAAATGAGGTATGCTGAGTCTACCAAGAAAATAATACTGAACATAAATGAGCCGGAAGATGTCAACCCAATGGTAGTAGCCTTAGGGGCCGGTATAGCTATTGGGGTAGTCCTCTTGCTAATCGGAGTTGGTATGCTCATAGTTTTAAGGAAAAGAATTCATTTGGTTCGAATGCAGAGAGGTTCACAGTCAATGCCGCTTAGTCTTAGTGAGCCATGTATAGAAATTGAAAACTCTGGCTTTCTACAAGATGAGGTTGAGAAAATAGACTACTATGGAAATTTAAAAAGAAAATTATGGAACATACCAAGGAATCTGATTGATATAGATATTTCTTGTGTTGTTGGTTTGGGAAGCTATGGGAAGTTCACAAAGGCTAAAGTCCAACAGCACGGAGGACAGACTTCAGGGCTGGTGCAGGTCATCAGTGACAGGGAAATGGAGAAACCGGACAAGAAGCTTATGCTACAGGAGCTAGACCTCCTTATCAAGACTAGTGAACATGAAAATGTAATCTCCCTTATTGGGATTAGTGAAACTAACACAACACTATTTGTTGTACTCCAAGATAGTAAATACACTTTGAAAGAAATGCTTTTACAAAGTAGACAGAGGGATTTGCAGAACAATAAATTCTGCCTCATCACTGAGAATAAACTGCTTCAGCTTTGTGCTGATATTGCAGCAGGAATGGAGTACCTCCACAGCAAGTCAGTGACGCACAAACGGCTAAACTGTCGCAACATTGTGATTGGCGAATCAGGAGCCGCAAAAGTGTCTGGCTTTGGTTTATCGCACATCAGGCCGCTACATGAAACCCCAGACTACACACGATGGACAGCGTGCGAGATGTTACGACAGACGAGATTTAACCCTAAAGCAGATGTCTGGTCGTTTGGGTGCCTTATGTGGGAAGCGCTAACGTTAGGCGCAACGCCATACGCGAGTACGCCAAACAAGGACGTGGCTCCTCGAGTGTTGCGCGGCATGCGCGCCAGCCAGCCGTCGTACGTCGGCGACGAACTGTTCCACCTGTGTCTGCAGTGCTGGCAGGTAGACCCGGATGAGCGGCCCACCTTCTCGACGTTGCTTGACGAGCTCCTGCCGCTATCGGAAGCCGCCGGAACTCGAAGTCTCAGCTTCACACACTATAACGGATTCGAATACGAACCGCACGTACCACAGTACGAAATAGCTTAGACTTTCTGCAGTTATCACCATAACGCTCACCAAGCAACCAGTTTAAGTCTGATCTCTGATTACGTATAGTTGTTACGAATCGTGGGGTCAAAATATATTAGAAATAGTAGATATGATATGTGTGCACTAGGTAGCTGTTGTGACTTAAGAATCTCATTTGATTCTCAAATTGTAGGACAATATTTATGTAGGCAACTTTGTATCCAAAGATTAAGACAGCTTTAGGCAGCCCCTTCATTATTGTTCATTTTTTGTGTAATGAAAGTGACCTTATCTTTTAACTGAGTAATTTGAGAGGAACGGTGTTCTTACATGACATGAGAATCTATTTTTGTTACCTTTAAGTTTAGATTAAGCAACTCATTAACGACAGTGGGAAAACCTTACATTCAAATGTCATTATAGTAAAGTTAGTTTAGTAAACTCCATTATAGTAAAGTTTGGTACAGTCAGCGTCAAATACTTTGTAGCAACCAAAGTAGCCAAATAGTTCGGTACACCATATATTTAGTATGGTGTACCGAACTATTTGGCCACTTTGACTGCTACAAAGTATTTGACGCTGACTGTACCTTGTAGGTGCAAAAAAGTATACATATTTATGATAATGATAATTGTGATTATCTTGGAGGAAGTCTTTTTGATAAAAACATATCAAATGATTTACCACAAGAATCTCATTAGCATTTTGCTGTCAATTGGTTAATTAAGATTAACAATATTAACATGTAAAGTGTACTACACATATGATGACCTATAATTGTTAGTTATGTAATTGTATATAGTTTTATCAGAATTCAATAATTTAGATGTTTAGGAAATAGGTTTATAAGAGTGTTGGCAACATTGACAATATTCATGTATAAATGTTTTATTTATATATATTTATCTTCTCATAATAGGTATAGAGGTTCTTACGTTCATTACTTTCTGCTGACAGGGACAGAAAAAGGAATATGTCCTTTCCCTGTCCCTCTGGAGAAGGATATAACCCCTGTATATTGTAACAACAAGTCAGCATCAAATTATAGTGACGATGACGGCCAAAGTGCTCAAATATATACGTACATATCCTTACGTCAATAGTAACAATGTTGACCGTACATCTGTATTGTATTGTAGCACGACGGGAAGAGGCCTACCAGGAACCTCGTTCGACGTGGTGCCTCCCTGTCACACTTACGTACGAATTTACAAGTACGACAGAGAGACAACACGTCGAATGTAGTCCGCGGTACGCCTTCTGATTCCCACGCCTGGACGACTGTATTCCGTGAAGTTGTACGGTCGAGTTCACAAACATCTTTGCCGACGTTCCAAAAATGACACGGACCTTATTGTCAATATATATTTTTGGAACGTTGGCTTGTAAAGATGTTTCTGAGCTCGACCGCACATTTGTACCTTTTCTATTGAATTTAATTTGGCGACTGATGTCCAATTGTCGGTGTAAAAGCGATAGGGGTCTATTTATAGCCCTTTTAGGCACTGGTTAGCAATCATTGTATTGGGTCGCGTGCTACCAACGCTCTGAAATAGACCCACGCAATGAATCAAACAATATTTATGAATCGAACTTTTTTTATCAAAGTAAAATAGATGTGACAAAAGGTGCATTCGTAAGGTCATGCTTAAGTCGCATTTATCGTAGCGTCTATCACACATAATAACCTATCTGAAGAACGACATATTTATGTACCTACAGTTATCTCTGCAGTTTACTGTACTTATATAATGTGTGTAGAAATAGTTAAATGAAATAAGTTGTTTGTTAAGTGCAATGAAGTCAGATGTTGTCAATGTGTACAATATGTATTTACTATTATCAACAAAAATGTACCCATATGCAGGTATTATTAGCACTGTAATAATAACTGTACTTAGCTTAAGGCTGTGTATTTATTTACAAACTATGTATTTACTTACATCATGATTTGTATATTATGCTTGTACGTTTTTATCTATTACCAGAGAATAGTAAATAAAAAGGACTGCCAATCTCCATACAAAGTAGAGTTCTTTAGGATTGTTGTAGATGGCACCACATTGGCGACATCGCCATATCCTATTTTGGCCTTATGACCTCTCTCTCTTTAATATAATGCTAACTAACTAGATGGGGATACTGTGTTAAACCGCGGTCAAGGTGTCATACAAACCGTCGGAGACCATAAGTGGCGCCATCTACAACAATGACGAGGAATGAGACTTTATATGCAGGCTTAGCACAGAAGCAACACGTACAACAGTATCCCGCCCGCGAGATAGACTACCCGTCCCTCTTTACCTAATACAGTTATAGTCGCTGTAAATTAAGAAATAAATTTTAAGTTATGAATTGATCCTTATATTTACGAAGATACCGCGCGCAAGTGATAGCCTTAGTGTCATCTATATTAGGGTCAATTCACCACTGTCAAAACTTCTTAACTTACACCGAGTATAGGTAGTAAAAGATGGGTAGTATATTTCGCGCGCAAGGTACTGTCGCGCCGCTTCTGTGCTAGTCTAGTTCTAATGGGCGACATCAGTCTATTATATTATTTACTTTTCTTATGTTTACATTCCATCCATTGTTAAATTTTAGATCTCAATTTTCTCGAAGACAGCTTAGCTCAAGACCAATAAGGCACATTTTGTACTTTTTTTTAATATACATTTATTATTAAATGCGTAATTTATTAAAAACTCTGAAGTTTATATTTTTCCTTTTCAGCACAGGTACTAACAAAGGTCTTATGACGCCAACGTTCCTCACCTCAGTATTGTCAGAACTCAGAAACTTAGAAATAAAGGTGGATTGTCACAAAAATTTGTAGCGACAGTAAATTTACTGCCATATTTCGACACATGATTAAAACTTTTAGAACGCCATTTGACTTTGATCCTTATTCAATCACTGATGTGATGTGTTAAAATTTGTTAAATATCAAAAAGTGGCGCCTTCTAATATATCAAAGGCCACAGGTATGGCGGCATCGTTTCGAGCAATGGCGCCACTTTTTTTTTATTTTTACACAAATCAGTAAAAGAATAAGGATCGAAGTGAAATGGCGTTCTAAAAGTTTTAATCATGTGTCGAAATATGGCAGTAAATTTACTGTCGCTACAAATTTTTGTGACAATCCACCTCTATTTCAAATGCTCTTTGAAAATACTTACAGGACTGAGGAGTAGAGGTGCCGCGAATATCGATGTTTCTCTGTCGCTTTAGCAAGATCGAGTGATATAATGGGACTCTGGCATTGGCGGCGTACGCGCAGCCTTGACAGTCGCCACACCCGCAAAGGCAAGCGTCGGCTAACAATGCGCTGGGCGTCGGGTCCCACGGCAAAGCTCCTATATTACCCTGGCCGTCACCTATGCTTATGTATACAGTACCGGATCCCTTTGTTTGACATAATTATTGAAAGTCATAATGTAATGATAGTCATATTATCATTAGTCATAACTCTGAAACCGTTAACTTTTCAGGAATTTCCTTAGATTATCCTATAGATAGGTTAGGTTAGGTTTGTTTTATGGCAATCCTGAAAAGTTACGCGTTTCTGAGAAAAACCAAATTATGACTAACGAAAATGCGGACAAACAATACATTATGACTTAAAACTTTATGGGAAACAATAGAGACCCATACAGTACACACGTTTACGTGATTCGCTTAACAGCGTTTTAGACTACATTTCTCTGTCTCTGCCCATGTTTCTCCCATAGAGAAGTGTGGTGACGGTGGTCTTTCGAACCGGATTGTCGGACGTTTTTTATTTATATCAACTTTATTGCACAATACATGAAGGTACAAATGGCGGACTTAATGCTTTAAGGCATTTTATACCAGTCAACCAATAAAACCAATGTGTTTGTGGTAGCAAAAAACGTCGCTGCATGCTGCTGTTACTAATAATAGTGTGAAAAGCACTGGGTGCGTAGCCAAGATGCCATTCGTTCGCTTCGTGGCGAAGGCGTTTCGTTCACTACGGAGCGTAAGCGATCGGAATCTTGGCTAAGCACCCTGGAGCTAATATTTATATTTGTGTATACTATATCGCTTAGTTCTGGCTCTGGCCTGAGATGTCAGAACTTTGCGTATTTCCGGAGGTTCCGGAACAGGCCTATAACCGCGAAAATCGAAGTTCGTCAATTGCGGGAATTTTTCTCTGTCACTCTAATTACGTCTTAATGAGAGTAAAAGAGAAAGATCCCCGCGAATTGCGGTTTTCGCGGTAGGCCCCCAGGATAGACCACTCTCTGTATGGCCATTATAGTACCTACGACTACGAGACATTTCCATGTATCGTTTCTCATTACCTTGTGCATTTTACCCGGACATTTTCCTACCTACTAGGGTACTACTACTACTTACTTACTCGATAGGTATCATCTAAATGAATAAGGAAAATGTGATGTTGGACAATGAAACAACGCATCGTTTTGCAATTTATTTAATGTTAATATAATATAGACAATGTTCAAGGTACCTTTTAATTGGTTTTCGAGCTTTTAAACACTAAGACATTGTAACCTCCCTCTATACCTCGTATCGTTTACAACATTGCAAAATAACATTCATTAGAAAATCAATATCGACAGTACAACTAAATATTAACATTGACTATAATATACCCAAATTTAAATTCAATAGATATTATTCAACATTTCAATTCAAACTTAATTAGAAATTATTTCTCGTTACATAAGATTGCTGACCCGTTTGTCGTAAACCAAGTTAACAAAATAACTAATAATAAAAAATAAAAATTCCATCACTGAAACTGTACAGCAACAAATGTTTTCAACATATCGATATTATACATAACGCACCGAACCGGCGCCTGTCTACATACTTATTATACGCAACAAGTTATAATTCAATAGAATTAGTACAACATATCAATCTCAACATGTGTAAAGGTGATGAGACAACGACTGAACGGCGCTTGGACTGCAGCTCGGCCGCCGCGGCGTGCGGCACGTGCGGCACGCGGTCGACCGCCGTGGCGCATGCCACACGCGGCGGCGCTTACACACCGTACACTCACAACGTTCTGACAAACTTATCCTACGACAGCATCGGGCGTGACCAGGCGGCTGCGAGCGGAGTGACAAGGACAGCAACACGCGTGTAACGAGAGGCTCCCGGGTCTAGTCGTTCTCTGTCACAACTGGCTCTGAGCGCTGGCACGTCCGATGCTGGGTGCCTTCCCCTATCCCTAAACCAGTGAACTCTTACGAACCCCTCCTAGATCTAGCCTAACTTACGGTACTCGATACAAAACGGCGAGTGTACTGCGGGAATCGCACGCGACTACGTCCGTCGGACTCCACATGAAACCGAGTGAAAATTTTAATGACAAACAATTATATTACAATATTCCCTACCTCTCGGGACGCGTTCGTGACAATGTCAATATGCGCAAGTTGATTCCTCAGTCTTTAATAAATTGATGACAATGAGCAAGGAGAAAACGTAAATGAAAATGCTATGCAATTATATACAGAGTGCGGGCCGCGTGCGATTCGCGCCCAAAACAAGCGTTATGGTGATGTCTTAATGTTGAGTTCGACTTGAACGCACAGCCATGATCCTAAACACAGTATCGAACCTTACTAGCCTAGCGCACCCGACGGCTGCCTCCACGTATACCTCTAAACTATACGATAAACCACTCTATCAACAAATTCAACAACATTTAGCTATAAAATTAAAAGATGAGATGCGCGGTCGCGTGTGCGGGCCGCTCGTGAGGCTCGCTAGCTACCTTAGCCTACAACATTGAAACTTACCTAAGTGTAACAGCGCTAGTAACGAGAGTGGGTGCGGCTCTACTGACTACACACGACGGGCCGCTGTCCGGGTGCTGACTACGGCCGCGGCCTCGGGCTGCCTGCTGCTGCTCGAGCGCCCGGCGAGGCCGCCATCGCTCCGGGCAGCGGCGGCCTCGCGGACACGCGGCGCCCGGGCGGCGCTAGGGGTGCGGGAAGCGTGCCAGCGCGGCGTATTTGTCAGTATCACAGAAACAGTATCAACCTTGTTCTCTTCCCTTCCTGAATTCATTCGATACACAAAATATTCCGGACGACGTTGCATTTATTATCTTCCCACGCGATAAACGGATAGTACCGCACTAAAATTATTATTCTGTATTCACGTTAATATACTCTCAAATATTGTAACAACTTCAGTATAACAACATTAACATTTTCCAGTTATTTTAAAATTATCTATACATACCTTTATATTGTTTTTAATGACAATTATAACTAACTAGAATTCCATCGATAACTATTTAAGAATCGGCGAGTTCGCGGCGCCGAGGCAGCTTGGCGGCCGAGGCGACGGCGAGGGGTGCCGCGGCGCCGGCGGCGCGAGCCCGCCGCAACGAGAGGCAAGTAACTCAGGGACCGGTGCGAGAGGAGACGAGTGAAGAGAGGACTAACGGGGCTCCGGCCGAGTGGCATCAACCGAACGTTTACAATAATTGACGTAGTCACTTACACGTACAGACTAATGAAGATTTAGTTCCAATAAAATTGAGCGCGTATAATCGACATCCAGGCGGGGCCGGGCGCCCCGCCCGCCCGATAATTGACACTAGACGATATCTGCACTACCCCGTATATATTAAGATGAATGAGAAAGTCGAAAACACCGGAAAGTTAACAGCGATACCTACACTTTAAAGATTGAATATATAATAAGTTCTAGCTACAGGGTACATAGTTACGCTAGTCTACGGCAGGCCGCGCCACCGCCACGCCGGCGGCGGCGAGCTCGAGAAACGCCTCTCAATTCCTTATCTTACACGCTATCGTACGTTACATACATTAACTCTTTAAGCCGATTCGAATTCATTATTATTATTTATTACATTTCATTTGTACTTCTATTCCTCGATAAGTATATCGCCGCACGGGCAGCGGACAGGGTCGCGGGTCTCGGGCCGAGACTCGAACCTGGGCCCTCGAGCCCGCTCACAACATGGCACGGGAGGTAACTGGCGGCCGAGCGGCGAGGCCTGCGAGCGGCACGAGCGCGCCCGGCCTTCTCCGACTGTAAATAACTTTCTGTCATATTGTCAATATTATCATATCTGCAACGATACGCTTCTTCAAATATAATTCTCTACTATTCTGGACATGCATTATAACATTTTCTTTAGATTGTACTTATATTGTTGTTAAACGATTTTAGACCGGACGACGGCTGCGAAACGTTCCTAACAAAAATAAAACGAAATATTTATAAATGTATAAAAAATAAAGATCTTCACCTTCAGAAATCAGGAATGACGACGACTCCGCTAGCCGGACATTCGAGAGTCAAATATAAAACGAAACAAAATTATTATGTCAACCGAGGCTTAGGCGGCTCGCTTATCCGAATCCAAGTTTCAACTAACCTAACTAAACATAACTTATCAATGGTAACATTTACAATGAAAACAACTCTGTAAATAAAATGTATGCGATGCACGGTGAACAATATACAAAAATAAAATGTGCATGGAATAGGAATTTCCGTGATAGGATTTATCACAATCGTAACTTCATTAATCTTACACAACAATGTCCTCTGCTAGGCAGACCGCGACGAACAAAATATACCAGATATATGTCCAACACTATAGTACATGCATAAAATCATTAATATATAATAAAATCTATTTGTAAATAGGTAACTATGTGCCGACGCGAGCCGCGGCGGGTCGCGTTGCATATTGCACGGCCCCGATACTCGTGCGGCCGGCGGCCGGAGCTGCGACGAGACGATCACTCGACTGGCAGGCCGCTGCAAACCGAACCCCCACGCGTTACATTTTGTGTACGTTTCTATGAGAATCAAGAGCTCTTTCGATCCTGAGAGGTGTCCCAAAACATCTTTTTTATGAGATATTTTTATGTTTCACACGGAGAAGGAAACCCTAGTATTTACTTTCTCACAAAAATCGAAAGAACTAGTGATTATATACACATAAAAAACGATGTGTCGGGTGGGGGTGGGATTTGTCGGCGGCAGGGTAACTGTCGACTGCCTCGCGGTGTGTGACTAGACTACTGCATGAGGCCGGCGGTGGCGGCGGACACGGAGGCGGCGGAGAGTGCGTTTGTGGCGCGTGCGCTTGAGCTCCTCCTCCTGGATCTTCTGGTCGATGAGGTACTGCGCGTTGCCGATGGCGGAGGCGGAGCCGCTGATGGTGACGATGCGGTTGCGCGTGCCGGGCGCGAACGTGCCCTTCTTGCTGATCTGGATGTTGGCGCCCGACATCTGCTGGATCTCCACCAGGCTGCGCCCACCCGGACCTGCCACACACACCCGTCAGTCGCACTGGGACACGCGAGCCTACTGACTATACTGCACTGCCATAGCTCATCTAAACAACTCGCGGTCACCACATATAATCGCTTCCTTACTATTTAGTAAAGGAGCTCGACTGTTTATTTTAGTTAACCTATTGGACGCCAACGACGTATTAATCGGTCACAGACCACAGAGCAACATAGACCTACGTGCATATGCATAAAGTCCCATTTCAATATTGACACTTCGGTGACGTGGCGTCCGAGTGACCGCTTTTGTGTTTGACAAGGCGTCGAAAAGGTTAATACCCTCCTGAGACCCAGAAGCAGTTGTTTTGTTTTTGAATTGGTCATTCAATAAAAGTTCAAATGAGATTGTGGAATATGTACAAAAAATTGTACCGGAGGTCTCAGGAGGAATATTGTAGTTTAAAATTGATTAAACTTAGTAATGGTGCAGCGACGTAGCATTACACGAATAAAACTGCATGTGGTGACCTCGCGCTCTACTACACGCGTCATAATGCGGGATCGATGTAGTCTGACTTTTGCCTCGGCCACGCGACGCCCGCTCCGAGCGTCAGGAGCTCGCCGACCGCCATACATTTGTGGTGTCAGCGTCGAGCGTGTGCTCCTGACGCTCTGAGCGTGCGTTTCGTGACCCGTGGCTGCAGATTACCTTAATTAATAGATGGAGTTTGGGACACAATTCGTGGTTCCCGTACTAATTTAGATTGCTAGCTCAACCAATTATTTAACTTGCTACAATTATTGAGTTGTATGGGTGAACGGTTGAACTCTTTGAATGGTGTAGGATACAACTGAGCAGTGGTGTTCGCGGTGTAAAATTATATTTAGAAGTAAAATTGTACTTATATTGTGGTGACCCCGTGTTTTTACGATTTATAATGCGGTGTCAGTATAGTCTGTGTTATAAGTCCAGTCTAGCTAGTCACCGGCGCCAGATGATAGGAAAGGGAGTTTTAGACAATTTCTTAGACATTTAGGGAGTGCCGTTGCTGAATTAAAAATATAGATATGAAATTGAAGTTTTACACTGATAGCAGTCGACTTAACTGATCTATGTAAAAACTGTTTACCAACGATCAGTTAAGTGTGATGCCGTCACGTCAGCTAAAGTCGCAAGCCTTTTAACTCCATTTGAAAGCGAGGGATTTGCGACTTTATCCCAGAGTAGTTCCCCCCGACTGCTAAAGACGTGAACTGACGCGCGGAGCTGACAAGGTCCCCGGTGACACGTGGTCGATAGATGTACGATAGGCGGTAGACGTGGTGGGAGTGGGACTCACCGAGGATGGCGCCGACGATGACCTCGGCGATCTCGACGTTCTTGGAGTCCTTGGCGCTGTGGTCGGCGGGCGCGGGCGGCGCGGGCGACTTGCTGAGCGGCAGCAGGCTGGCGGCCGGGAAGCCGGGCACGGACGGCACGCCGGCCACGCCGGCCACGGAGCCCACTTGCGCCGACAGCGAGATGGGCGCCACGGCTGGGGGCCGAAGCGCATCGAATGCTACCTCCGCGAAACGCTCTAACGACGCGCCGCGGCCGCCGCCTGCGGACCGGGAGTGTGCACGTGGCAGGAGTTGTGGCGATTACATTAGAACGTTTCGCGCTGTTGCGGAGAGAGTCAGTGTTAGCGCCCGAGCGGGCCGAGCGCTCCCTCGCGGCGCTAGCGGCCTCGTGGCCCGGCTCTCATTGAACTTGGCACTCGTCCGTCCGGCACGAGGCCTGCCCTGGCGGGCCGCGCGGCCGCGACGGAGCGTCGAGCGTGTAGCGAGTGTGATGACGAGCGAACAACTTCAGCAGTAGAAACGATGTAATAATACGGACCCCTGGACTAGAGTTGAAACTTATTCGAGTACTAGCAGATGTATTCAATGAGAATCATAAATATGTTTCCGATCCTCGATACGGAATTTGGTTATGAACCAAATAAAGCTTAAGTAAATTTAAAAAAAAATCAAGTCACCGCGATAATTGATTCTGCCCGCTAAGCGTAGCTAAATTCATTTTAGCTGAAGCAAAACATAGTTTCAGATGCGAGTACCAACGTTGCTGTATTGCGATAGACAAAAGTATATTTCGTAAGTTATTATTTTGCCCACCTACATAAAAAGTCTGCTCGTTTGCCTCCTAAATATGTGAAAAATTTAATTAATTATACTAAATTTCGTACTTGATTAAAATAATGAAATATTACTATTATCACTCTTTTTTTATATATTTTGAAATAAGATCAACTTTTGTCAAGGGTCAATGTTAAAAATTATGAAAAAGTTATTCGCCCTTTCAGTATTATGCCAAGGACTACATACACACGTTAACAATAATTGGAATTATGTTTTACAATAGTCGATGCGAGTCCCCGGCATAACGTGAGAGTTATGTATTGCCGACCGGTGAAAAGCGATGTTCAGAAATTTGGAAAATAAAAACACCTCAAGAAGAAAAACAATTATTAATGGAGAAATCTAAAAGCCAATTGTGTTATGGACATCAGCAATACAACACGTAGAATACAAACTAGTCATGCAGTCATAAATAAAATACACTTTATAACTACTGATACAACTAAGTGTTGGACGTCCAGCAACTTGGTATCGCATGGACTAATTGTGACTCTTGGATTCAGATAAAAATTGTATAAAATAATAAAAAGAATGGCAAATGTAGACCCTAAATAATGTTCCATCGCGTTTCATATTTCGCGCGCGTATGTTTTTATTAATTAAAAAAGTACAAACTTTTCACGCGTAGTGAGGAATGGTTTCTACTTCAAGACGATAACAGACGCAGAATCGAGCTCTACAAGTCAATGTCGATGCATATGGATTACCTTCTGTCAAGTGGCGGCCTCCTGCAGGCCTCGGGATGGCGTACGTTATGTAGGTAATGCTACTAACTACAGGTTACGGAAGGTGCAAGATTCAAAGAGATGTCGTGTTAATATCACAGTTACACAGCCAATTACTTCCAGGACAGACATGAGAAGCGTTGCGAGGAAATTTAGAATTTTGTGAGGAAGCGGTAATGGGACGATTCGCTCGTTGCACCAAACAATTTAAATTCAGACCGTTCTTTACAAAGAAAAATTTGCGTAAAATTTCGTCTATTAAAAAAATATTACATTCGGTACACTCTAACCCCCTTATTCATAAACGTGTACTAAAGTTACTCTCATAACCAAAAAATCAATCTCTTTACTCAATAACATTTTCAAACTAGTAAACGATACTTTATTTGGCAAAACGAGCGAAAGTTCCTTAAAACAAGCATCTCTGCAACTTCACCACCCACCACAGTGAGTGGTGAACCACGCACACAACGCACCAGAGCGTATCTGGCGCGCTGTGGTACGTGGAACATCAATTATAGGTTATCTATTTATGAGAATATTTGTGTCGTCGCAAACGACACGCTGTAGAAAGAATGTTCTTAGATAAAGACTCCGAAATTAGGACGGACAAATGTATGGAATATATCAGAATCGTAGGAGATAGCACCGTTTTCCAACCCCCTTAAAGTAGACTAACATACGATAAAAATACGCAAAAGCCAATATGCTCAAAGATTGTGACACGACTCTAAGCTAGACTTCTTACAAGTAGTTATAACGCCTAAAGTTTATTCGAAACATCTTTGCTGGTTCAGTCCGGTGCCAAGTTCCAAGTATTAAGAACACTTTATAGTATCCAAGTTGAACAAACAGTCAAAATATTTGATATCTTTGAACATTTTCCCTCAGTTATTGAGGGCTGCGATAAAAGTTGTCTAAGTATCTTGCTAAGTTTTAAAATTTAACTCGATATTTATTATAAATTAGTGGTTCACAGTAATAAATCGCGACTCGTGCAAGCGAGTAGCTTGTACAATGTAAATAAATAAAAATAGTGCACGTAAACGTTGTCGGCGGCCATATAAATACTATAAATAAGTATTGCACGTATTTACATAACGCGCTCTTGAAGACGATGAAGGTCGCTTCCGTCGCATGGCACCGCGTATCACAATAGATAACATTCAATAACTAAATTACAATATATTAATATAACTAATTAACTATATCTACATTTATTAAATATTCTTCTTTGGGACTTGTTCTAAGTATATTCAATTTGACATTTGGCAGAAATCGAATCACAGTCTTTAACTAATATTATAAAGCTTTAAAATGATGCCCCAAGAATTATTCTTTGGTTTGTGCAGCTTTCCAACCATTTTAACAAGCCTACCGGAAAGTGGACTCAGAGAAAATAACAAACTGAATGCGAGTGAATTCATGAAAAAATATGACTGATCAAGTTTAAAGTGACTAAAAAATTAATATTAAATTTTCTCCAGTCAGCCAACTTTTCAATAGCCAAATTATACACATTTTTTTTATTTTTCATGGAGTAGGTAAAATCGAGCTGCGTTTATGAACTCATAGATCAGGCAAGAAACCACTAATGCCCTTCAAAGATCCCTACAGTAGCAAATTCGTTAAACATTTCGAAGACATCGGGGAAAGATTTCAAACCTTGTCTATTTACAGCTCCCAAAGAACCTAATGGACGACTAGGTACAGTTACTATCTTTATAAGTTACAACAACGTGTGGATGTCTTTTGTTTAGCAAACTTTAATTCAATACTACTGCTTTAAGATTCATCGATCGTATTCGGTGTAAAGTCTAAGCCAAATCCGTGTTTCGTAATTTAATCTTACATCGACAGTTAATCTAGATGGCACTGTCCCGTTATGTACGTTATGTGGTAGTCTAAATCGACGTTCAACAATCATGTAAAACAAAACCACGGAGGCACGATTTTTTCTTACACTTTACACAAGTCACACAATCAGTCTTTATTTTTGCCATATATTCCGTTTCAGTGATCGGGAACGCTACATTCGACCGTTTGCCGTAACTTACTCGGGCGCGCTACGCTGCGCTACGCCGTGCTACGCCTCGCTACGCCGGGCTACATCTGATACTGGAGCCACATCCCCAGGCACTCACCTAGGCCGACCTGCGACAGCGGGCCGAACACGGGCTGGTCCTGCGCGGGCAGCGGGTAGAAGGCGGCGGACAGCGGCGCGGCGGGCAGCGCGGCGGGCAGCGCCAGCCCCAGCACGCCGTGCTTCACCAGCAGCGCCAGCGCCGCCGAGATCTCCGAGATGCCCGCGTCCGAGTACCCCGACTGCCGCAGCGCCACCTGCAACGACACGCTAATTGTCTCAGTTCATCCCACATTACTTGTACCAGACTTACCCTACATTTCTTGATTTACTTTTTAGTACTAACGTCCGCTATGCCGCGGAGGTACAGACAGAGAGACGCGGCGAAACTATAAGAGTTCTTAGTTGACTGTGAAACCTTAAAAAGATGCGCAAAGAGAGTGGGGAAGTTTTACTGTAGGTAGATAATATGCATTGTCGAATAGTATATTTATTCTTCAATTACAGATCTCATGTCCAGGAAACCAAACTAAATAGACGATGGTCTTCATAATGTTAGCATGAACTGGAAGCAGACGACAGTGATTACTTAATAGTTAGTACTTAAAGTATTCAGGATTTGTCCCAATTTGCAACTAAGTCATGGCGTGAATAATCATGACTCCTCGAATATGACGAAGATTAAGTTAGTTCCAACCTCGACTCGCTCGTACCATTCGCTCGTAATTTCTTAGCACTCGTGTACGAATTATATTTACGAACTCCTGGTAAAAGAAACACTTCTTTTTTCCAAAACAGTTAACATCATAATGATGTTTTATACCTTGATGTGTACCAAAATGTGTTGGATTTGTAGCTGGCACAGCTGCGTCAGAACCGTCCACCAGCACCGACCAGGCATGTGGCATACCTTGATGTGGTCCAGCGTGTGTTGCGTGAGGGGTGTCTGCTGCTGCGAGCCGGGCGGCGCCAGCGACAGCGTGAGGCTGAGTGCGCCGAGTCCAGAACCGTCCACCAGCACCAGGCATGTGGCATACCTTGATGTGGTCCAGCGTGTGTTGCGTGAGGGGTGTCTGCTGCTGCGAGCCGGGCGGCGCCAGCGACAGCGTGAGGCTGAGTGCGCCGAGTCCAGAACCGTCCACCAGCACCAGGCATGTGGCATACCTTGATGTGGTCCAGCGTGTGTTGCGTGAGGGGTGTCTGCTGCTGCGAGCCGGGCGGCGCCAGCGACAGCGTGAGGCTGAGTGCGCCGAGTCCAGAACCGTCCACCAGCACCAGGCATGTGGCATACCTTGACGTGGTCCAGCGTGTGTTGCGTGAGGGGTGTCTGCTGCTGCGAGCCGGGCGGCGCCAGCGACAGCGTGAGGCTGAGTGCGCCGAGTCCAGAACCGTCCACCAGCACCAGGCATGTGGCATACCTTGATGTGGTCCAGCGTGTGTTGCGTGAGGGGTGTCTGCTGCTGCGAGCCGGGCGGCGCCAGCGGCAGCGTGAGGCTGAGTGCGCCGAGTCCAGAACCGTCCACCAGCACCAGGCATGTGGCATACCTTGATGTGGTCCAGCGTGTGTTGCGTGAGGGGTGTCTGCTGCTGCGAGCCGGGCGGCGCCAGCGACAGCGTGAGGCTGAGTGCGCCGAGTCCAGAACCGTCCACCAGCACCAGGCATGTGGCATACCTTGATGTGGTCCAGCGTGTGTTGCGTGAGGGGTGTCTGCTGCTGCGAGCCGGGCGGCGCCAGCGACAGCGTGAGGCTGAGTGCGCCGAGTCCAGAACCGTCCACCAGCACCAGGCATGTGGCATACCTTGATGTGGTCCAGCGTGTGTTGCGTGAGGGGTGTCTGCTGCTGCGAGCCGGGCGGCGCCAGCGACAGCGTGAGGCTGAGTGCGCCGAGTCCAGAACCGTTCACCAGCACGGAACCACCGACTACACCTGCGCCCAGCGCGTGGCTCTGTCGACAAATGTAAACGTTAAAATTGATTTAAAAAAAGTCCATATGGCCCCATAGAAGCTTATGTGCATAACAGCAGATAACTCGGTCGATATACAGCATGCGGGTGACTCCCCGCGGTGGCGGCGGTAAGGTAGTATAACGACTACTGAAACTCATAATGGCATGCATTTTGGAAATCTCCCGCACGCCGTATGCGGGCCCTATCGACCAATGAAAATAGTTTCCCAAATGCGGGCCCTATGGCATGCTTTATGGAAATCTCCCGCACTCCGCATACGGGCCCAAACGCATGCTATTATGAGTTTTACTGGACTTTACCACCTTACCGCCTGCGGGGCCACCCGCATGCTTTATATCGATCGAGTTATCGACCATTGAAACAGAGCCATTATTTTTTTTATATAATTGTAGTAGTAAAGACCACACCAATCTGCTGTGCATACAGATACAATGTGTTATGACCTTACTCTAAAATGTATTTCAAGTCTTAAAATTTTAAAGATGTAGTTCTATGAGGCAAATAGAAACTCAAAACAGATAACTGGATTATTGCTGACTGTATGTTTATGTAACTTTGATTTAAAAGATCTTGGAATTTTGTAATAGAGAGGTAAAGTCTAAGAAAAAAAGTGCCCCTTAGTATATAAATTGTATGACAACTATACACATAAACGCAATAATTCAAGGTCAAAATGCCAAATTTAACAATCGGAACCCTCCAAATATTGACAAATCGCCTTAACCCACTCCAAGGAAAGTTACAAATAATATATTCGGAATAGAGTAACAAGGTAACATAACATACATAAAAACTCCATTAAAATACATACTTACATACAAATTGTTTACCAACAATGTCTCAAACTATTCAAGGTGTGTTAAGTGTCTTCATGGGTCCTTACATTATTTATATATTCTTTAAATTTAGATATAAAAAGACATTGTAACAAAACTAGCCATCGCTATTGTATTGTTACTCGTGTTAGGCAGGGAAATAATAGTACAGTCACAATCATTTATATAGAGTAAAAAAGAAAAAAAAAGCCAAATGTTGCGCAATATTATATTAAAATAACTACTCATATTAATGAAAATGACTGTACATCCTTCGCATGCAATTTGTACATATATTACTTATATTTATAAAGCTTGCAGGGTCTTATAATACTGGAAAAGCACATCTCATATTATACAACATCGAAACACCGATTATGGCGTTTATATTTGAACACTTTATTCATTTTGCCAATTAAATTCAAATTGATTTTCAGTTTTCTTTTCTACAACATAACTGGATAAAACATAAGAGATATTAAAAAGACAAAATGTCAGTTTATAATAGATCATAATTATAATATTTATAATACAGCAACAAGGAATAAAATTGACGTCCACTTTCGATATGGGATATACCTGTAAGACCCGATTAAAAATGGTCCTTACTGATATAAAGCTACGTTTGCAATTTCTATAACATGATTAAATCACAACAGCCCTTTCATAATCTAAAGTTCCATTTTCAACATTGTCTAAAAATCTTCTACCAACGGTGTCTTAGAAAAGAAAACTCAAAGTTTATAAGGATAGTATAATTTAGATAGAAAGCGTTCAAATACCAACACAGATAATAGTTTGATATAGTTTAGAAGATAGCAGTTAGTGCAGTGTCCAGCATCATGAGAACGGTAAGGGTCGCGACCACTTAAACACGCCTCAACGTGCCTCCACCGGCTGCGGCGGTGAGATTGCGACAACCCACAACAACCACAGCTTAAAAACCAACTCTATACCTTTAATTTTTAAGTTGAAAATCGAATGGCAAATGCTGAATTCAATAGACACGTCGCCTACAAGATAACAGAAGCTCTAAACTTTTAATCTTAAAGTTGAAAACAGTTTGTCACAAGTTGGGATCAATCGAGATTTCAAAGATCGGGAAGCGATCAAAAGTGGACTTTATCTCTAGGTGACAAGTCTCGAAATGGCGTGATAGTGGAAATTGCATTTCAACGCCTCGGTCACTTTGTTCTTCGCTCAGTTCTTTTTGCAGGGTAAAGATTTCGCTTTGTTGAAGATTATTAAGCTATAGCCAGTCTCAAAGCGGCGGTTTTAGGTCAACATCATATGAGCTGTCACTAGGAACATGGTATTTAGGTAAAACGGTTGTTTTTAGCACAGTAATATAATTCTACAAAATATATTAATATATTAGCAACATATATTTTATTTTCAAGATATACATATATAAATAGTACACTATAATAATAAAGGAAAGCAAAGCTTAAATAAATTAGTGATCCCTTGTGGTAAGAGACATGCGTTATTAAATGTTGACAAATGATATGGTCGCGTTAATTGTAAACCAATTTTCTTTTCTTTATAAAAAGCGATGTTTTTTCGTGTTTGTTGTCTCTTCATGTGTTTTTGTGTAATTTCCGTAGCAGTAAGTAACTCTTATTTTTCTTAGATGAGAATTTCTGACTATAAGTCCGCCATTTGTACTCTTCATGTATTGTGCAATAAAGTTTAAATAAATAAATGGTGACACACACAATTCCTCCAAGTAACTTTTGGACTTAATTTAATAAATAATTCGAAAATATGTTTTCAACGCATTTTTATTACTTAAATACTGCATTTCTAAATAAATTTATTTAGGCTATACTTCCAAAAATGACTAAAAACAGTTTACGTGTCCATAAAAAACGGAACTGTCATAGGGAGCATTATTGGTATATAAACCTTATTGCAAACACATAAGGTCCACTATCGTCATTTGAGAGTGTTGCTGATAGAAGGTAGTCATGCTCCATTTCATTTACCATGGCGGAATTCCACTTGAAACTGTACAAAGGGTTACCATAATGTTGATCTATTGTTTAACAATTGCTGTACGAGCTCTGCTCTTTAAAGTCATCATATATTAGGCCATCAAGGCAGAAAACATGCGTTGACTCTGTAGCCTGCATTTCACACTAATTTTTGCCTAATAATAGTGACATAACTTGATTTTATCTTTACTTTACAACCGTTTTTGTTATGAGTTTTGCTAACCCCCCGCGTATTTATTGGCATTGTCATTCGTGGTTAATTTGTCTGTAGTTTGGTTTACGGAACGCGCGCTCGACGCTGGCGCCGACCGATACATTTGTTTTAACCAATGTATGGAGGTCAGCAGCAGATGGCCTACTGCGTATCGCTCTTACATATAATATCGAGAGATAGAGAGGCATATACATAAAATTTAGTTTTTCGCGGTCGAGCGCGGAGCGTGCGTTTTGTAGCCGAGACGTTAAGGGTCAGAGCTAGGCTGTCGCATCTCCACGCACAATGAAACAGTCTCTCGCTCAAGGAACGTGTTCGTGTGGTCACCTCGGTCACCTCGGCGGTGGGCACGGCGTAGGGCGAGCCGGTGGGGTTGTAGTTGGCCACGGGCCCCGCCACGTCCGCGTACGACACGTTCGGGCACGACCCGGACTGCGGGTCGTCCACTACTTTCTGGAGGATCATGAGGCAGGCCTTCTTGTTGTTGTCTTTTTCGCCTGAAACACATAGAGATCGGTTAGTTGGTGGTTGGTAGTTATGGAGGGTCGGTAGATGGTTTTGTCTTGTAGCCCCGGGCCGCAAGATAAATATGATTAAAGGTGACGTTCGGATGGCAAGCTGCAGCCCGAAGCCGTTGAAGATGCTCCTCGTTATGGAACGAAATATGTCGAGCAATCATCGACTTAATATAAGTACAGTTAATATGTCTGCGTCAATCCCTGTGTTCAACGTTACAATGACTTACCTACGACAGTAATGCAGCGTTCTTGTAAAGAAAGTTCCTTGGCCTTCTGCGAAATCTGCACGTAGCTGCCGCTCTGCTCTTTGATCTGCTTGATGTAGTTGCCGCCCTTGCCGATGATCATGCCCGCCGTGGAGTTGGGCACGAGGATCTTCACCTGGAATAATGGACTTTATTAGAGACGGATAAAGTTTCATTTTGTTTGGCAAGAGCCATAGATTTTCACCTACAAATACGTTCTATATTGAACCTAAATTTATAAATTTGACCGTCATGTGCGCGTCATCGACCCTTTAGATAAAGTTGTGTGTGAACAGCTTATAAAGGACAAAATCTACTATTTGACTGTTAAACTTAGGGTCGTAACAATCTCTACCAGAGGACAAGTGCAGTAAAAGGCAGTAAGATTTATACAACTTGTGTTAAACTTAGACCCTTTCTCAGGAATCTCAGAATACAGTAATACTTGTGTGGTGTATTTGTTTAGGGGACTTGCAGTTTGGGCGGGTTTGAGAGTTGGCCAAGAGCTTACTCCATAGGGATTACTCGGGCAAACTTAAAAAGAAAAACATCGCTATTTGATCTCGAGCGTGTCGAGACTTACGCGGTTATCACGCTAATGCCGACCGGTCGGGCCTTGTCGGTAGTGACACCGCCTATGAAGCCGATTGTCCTGGGTTCGAATCCCGGTAAGGGTATTTTGTGTATGATGAGCACAGATATAGGTTTCTGAGACATGGGTGTGTTCTATGTATTTAAGTCTTTGAGCGGCCGTTTTATAGTGTCGAGGAATACTTGACCTCAAAATATTGTAGTTAAATAAATAATAATAATAGTAATAATGTCGTAATAATCAACTTGTTAATTGAATTTATTTTTGAAATTTATGAATGTTGTATAATTATCTACCTGTAATTTATACTAGTCATGTAAGCCTGACCTGTAATTTACATTATCAATAAACTATGAGTATGAGTATGAGTATATACTAATCTTAAGACATGGTTAATCGAAGAATGTTACTATTCATTAAATGATTTCTTTAATAAAAATAATAATTAATAATAATTTTTTAAGCAGCAAATAACCCTTGTTCGAGCTGCTGGCGTGAAAATGTTATTATTTAGTTTCTGAATTTTTAAATTTTATAATTATATTGTATATTTGTATAGACTATTGTAGGTACCTGAATATTTCTACGCCGATGCATGCCGGCAGAATATGCTGACCTAACACCCTCTACTCACCAACATTGTACCATATTCTCAGAAATAAATGATTGATTGATTGATATTATATATATCGTCGTCTGCGATACCTACAACACAAGCCTTCTTAAGCTTACTGTGGGGCTTAGTCAATTTGTGTAAAGATGTTCTATCATATTTATTTAGTGAATGCGGATCCACTTGCCGCTCAGGTGTGTGAGCAAGAACAGCTTTATGCACGTTATCGAGGTATATCAAGGGCATAATTGATACAGAAATTTTGTATTTCCAGGATATATGGCTTCTGCAAGATAAGCACGACTTGAGATCAAATTCCAAGTCTCGCGAGACAAGATGTCCCAACTCTTTCGCAAAGTACTAATTGGATAGCGAAGGGGAGTACACTTTCGCACTCGACTTGGCGTTTTGGCCTCTACTGAAATGATCTCCATCTATCTCCGCAGTTATCAGGAACAGGAAATACTAATTAGATCCTAATTCTGCGTGTGACGTGACCCAATTACTACATATCTACTAACTAGCTTTTTGGCAAGCCGACGCCATTTCATTTAACTAATTAAGTACAGGCATTTCAGCTAGTCAGGCTAACCTAACTCTGCGACGTGTTTGATAGCATAGAGTGTGCAAGTGTTATCATAAACGTCAACCTACTGTGAAATTTTTTCCTGGTATCAAAGAAATAGAAGATTTAGTTTTACCTATTTCAATGACAAGGTGGATCACAATAGAATCAATAATTAAAATAAATCTCTAAGAAATTCTAAAAGGTGACGGCTTGAAACTAAAAGGGACTCTTTCAATCTCATCGTTAACTTAAATTTTACACAAAATAAAATGGTGTTTTTAATGGACATAATTTGTATTTTAAACAGCTAATGGCCGTTATTTGTCCCCGGACAAACGCTGCAGACTCCACAACTTTCCGCGATAATTCTTTTTATTTATATTTACCTCGCCAGAACTGAAAGTTTTTCTTGTAACCGTGTATTTGCGCAGGCGTACAAATTACATTCGAGCAAACTTTGGTAATTTAACGGGAGCGATATCCTCATAGCCGCAGCAATAATCAGGGGGAATGCTTTGGTTTTAAAAAGTCTTACTTAAAAAGCAAATCTAGGTCTTTTGTGACTTTTAATACTTGATTGTATACAGTCTACATAATGCTTTGTTTTGACAAAGTCGTAATACAGCAGGAAATCTGTGTGTCTTAGGACCTTTGTCCGTGAAAGGATGAATAATCTGCAATCATTGTAATCAACAAAAAACTTTATTAGTTAAAGTGTTTGCGGAATATTATAAAAACATCGACTCGAGGCCACGGTTTATGATCAAGATAACATGTTAATAATTTAATATAAGATAGATTTCATGATAAATTAAAACATTCACTGGCAACATTGTCGTTGTGCTACGCTTATAGCCGATCCCAGCGTTTTCCCGCTTTATAGAGGAAAGCGACTAACGAATAGAGAACCCTCCGAGCGGGTTCCCGGCACTTGATGTGTTAAAACCGACCAAGAATCATACAGTTCATATTAATAAAACTAACTGTAAAAGACATATAGGACTTTGTTCCTTAATAGACGGTGAATTCATTACAAAACATTCATTACAAAACATCAATAAACAGCAGATATAACAAAATTTATAGCAATTTCAGTGCAGCGTAGTTGAATACATATCGAGGGAGTAGTAACTAGCTATACCAATTCAATAACATCACTTATTAACTCTAATTATTAATTTCAGTTGGAATTGGATATACAGAAGATTCAACGCAACAATACGTAAGGTACTTAACTAAGGTAAGGTATTTTACAAAGAAAAGTGCCCGATATACTACTAAATAGAACCTCAAAAAATTATATTGCCTATGCTCAGAGGCTTAAGGTCGCAGGTTTGAACAAGAACAGCGGGATTCGGGTCCCAAGGTTCGGGTCCAAAACATCTTGCGAGCCTAATGCCTCCTGAGCCCCCTAATATCCTTCAAAAGAGATAGGCCGTTTAAATAGGACGGCGCTTTTCACAGAAAATACAACAGTACAGATGTCTGACTATAGGACCGGCCAATACGACCACACTGAGGGTCTACCGCGAACGACGGAATTTCGATACATACTGCCCCTGTATCGCTCGGATATGCAAGATCAATATGGAGACAGTTAACGAAATATCGATTTTCGATGTTTTCGTTAGGCTCCGTGGAAATTAATTGACGCAGTTAAGTACTTATACACACCACTGAGTCACGCCTTTTTGATATTGGGATTCGCCCGAACATTCGTGTTGCATCTTTTTCGTTTACGGCAAAACAACACACTATGCAAGTCCGAACCACGAAATGAAGTTGCAGCATTACGTTACTTTTGTCATACATTTTGCTGCGTAAACGGGACGATTACGTGCTAGAAACTTTTTAAAGTGTTAAAGTTAAACAATTCACTGCATGGGCTGGTTGGAAAGTTTGGTATAATTTCTCTATGAGATGACAGCTGCATGTGATAGATATAATTAACGCCAACCGGGTTAACCGTTGTTGTCAAAAAACTTTTAAAAATAGCACCCACGCGAGCGAGTTTACGTCATCGAAGATGACAACACTGGACTCTGTACAGTACTCGTTATATAGATGCGTTAAATGCGTGCCAAACGGAAGTCCTTCACGCGTCTGACTGTCTGGGGATATCGTAGGACTAACACTGACTGTGTTTCGTCGCTTTTGCTTGTACTTCAAATTGATACCGATATCAAGTATAATAATTGTAAGGGGGAAATTCTAGGCCCTGATGGGGGTAACGGCGCCACTTTTCAGCATGCAGTCTTCTTAAAGCGTAGGAACACCACTAGAAGGATTAGAAGTCAAATTCAGTCTAATAATTATGCTTACCGACGCTGTTCTAGAGATCCTGGACTAGTTAAAATGTCATAATTTAGCGTAAATCAATCTAGCGTAAAGAGAAGATATTTACCGTAGTAAAAGCATACGTAGTGAGAACGAATATTTTATTCCTGGGTCTTGAATGTTCGTCCACCTGTCTTGCTCTAGACAGACGGACTTTGATCGAAATTCTGCAGTTTATCATTATCTGTGGGCGCCGCCGCGAATCGAAGTGAAGCCTTACTTGTGATCCTTGTCACATTAAGCTTATCTTACCGCTCTTAACAGTGCCCGTTTGGTTCTAAAATCGTGCGCCTACAGTCCAAAGTCGGTAGTCGCAATCACAGTATTATGTGGATGTCACAGAGTGAATATATATGAAAAGTTCTCGTGTTCTTCTCTCACTCACCCTGAGCGTAAGCGTGAACGAAATGGATGCACGTGCTCCGGACCGTGGATATTATGTTTTTGAATTTTAATTTGTTGTAACTTAAGAAAAAACGACGACTTGCCTCAAAATAAAATTAAGCATTTTTAGAAGTTATTTTCGTATTTTTAGCTTTTGTGCATAAATTGTTAGTTTTTTTAAAGTGCGTTTTAGACCTATGTTCGTTGCTTTTTTTTTTCAATTCAGCGAAAGCCTTAAATCAGGATTCGAATCGATGAAGTCACTAGAGCAAATCCTCAAGATTGCTAATTAAATTTTGGGCAACCATGTGTGATGTCAAAAACTCCGCTCTCTGAACCTTCGGGCACCTGAAATGGATTGTAATGTAAAGGTCAGGTTTGTTAGTGGTTATGTGATGGCTCCCACTTTACACCCAACAACAAAAATTGTCAATAATTAAATATATCAGCCAATAAATGGGATGAAAAAACAAAACACAAGCGAGTACGTTCTAATTCATAAGCGGACTTTAGACGTGGTTAAATTTAGGTAACTGCATGAAAAATACCGCAAAAAGAAATGTGTAAAGGCTGTTGGCATGTATATAATAATGTCAGACATGATAACTGCCTTTTTACATTTCTTTTTGGAGTATTTTATGTTTGTTTCGAGGCTCTTTGAGCGATATAAGGGGTCTGTCATCTTCTTATAAGGAAATATACTGGACTGGAGCTAACCGTAAACACACATAATAAAATAATTACCATTATTTCTACATACTTTAGAAGCAGCAACGTGCTCAAAAAAATATCTCGACTCTCCTATATCATTAGAAGCAAATTCCTTCAATTACAACACTCGGTTCCGGCATCTCATTGCCACTGGTCGGTATTTTCAACAGCGTAATGAAGTTATAACTAGTTTTCCGAGCCTCTTCTAACGACAGTTTGATATATACGACCACTACACCCGCACTGAGTACGTAATCAACGAATGTGGTTAGAAAATGTCATGGTGTTACGTCATTTTTATACTAAGCCGTTCACCCGACGACAAATGTATACATTTCAGACCTTATTACAATGGTTTAAGGTTGTACATGTGTTTGACGAGCGTGCCTAATGACGAGATAATTGCACGAGCGTGATTCCGCGACCTTGCACGCAATCAGCTCGTATCAACATTCAACTATCAACAATCAACAAGACGCTCAATTGATACACTCTGCTGACGGATTTTGGATTTTATCTCAATGGAGTAAGGTTGAGGACGGATGTGTGTGCAGCCCATGCCTGCGCACGTGCGACGCTGTAATAGATCATAACAGGAATCAACATGGCGGCCACTTCTGTCTCTTCTGTCTCTTTGACGTAAAAAAGTGTGCAAGTGCCACTAAGCACTAGTTCCGGTATCCTCTAACTAGGAGCTAGAAATATAATTATTATTCGAATTTTTTCCGTTCATGCAGGAGTAATGTATTAGTAAACCTCATGGAAAACAGGCTTACAAGTTTCTATATTATAATAATAATAGAATAAAGACATTGGTCCAAAGATCGCTCTAAACGATGCCGCTATACCTTTATCTATACCTTTGGCCTTTAGATGGCGCTACTTTTTAATATTTCACAAATTTAACACCTATCGGTTAGCTGGAAGAGATCCCTTTTAGGGATAAGTTCACCTTTGTACATAATTTTTTTTTTGTTTTGTCTGTTTTATGTTAACCTGTTTATGTGCAATAAAGTGACATACATACATCAGTGAAAGAATAAGGATCAAAGTCAAATGAACGTTCTAAAAGTTTTAATCATGTGTCGAAAGATGGCAGTAAACTTACTGTGGCTACAAAGTTTTCTTTGACAATCCACCTCTATTTCAAATTCTTTTTGATTGGACATAGAATTGTAGGTAACCTAGCCTAGGGAGAGGAGACATATAAATCATTTTTTCGGTAGAGGCAGTGGTGATCTAAGCATGTATGATGATGAATCACTTGACTAGCATCTGGTCTCGTCCTTCTCACAAGATTCCAACGTTTATAAGTCTCTCCGTAACTCTCATTTTCTTCACCAATATGTCCAGTATTTTAAGACGTATTCGTTAGCTTTCACGTCACGCTTGAATTACAGCTGTATTTATAGCTGCCCAACTCTAATAATAAATCTCTTTGGGATTTCCCTCGTCTGAACGTCATTCCGTCGTACCATCTGCGGCCTACTTGGAACATAAAATCAAAATTTCATTATCTGCCTCTCTAAATTTTTTTTTTTATACTACTTCGCTGGCAAACAAGCATACGGCCTGCCTGATGGTAAGCAGTCTCCGTAGCCTATGTACACCTGCAACTCCAGAGGAGTTACATGCGCGTTGCCGACCCTAACCCCACCCCCCTCGTTGAGCTCTGGCAACCTTACTCCCCGGCAGGAACACAACACTATGAGTAGGGTCAAGTGTTATTTGGCTGCGGTTTTCTGTAAGGTGGAGGTACTTCCCCAGTTGGGCTCTGCTCTAGATCTGGAATGACATCTGCTGTGCTGTGCCCTACCACACAAGGCGAGATGACATTCACATTGCCCATACCTCTCTTTTGGACGTAGTTTAAGGACAAAAAATAAAAAAACATTATCTGCCTCTCTATCACTCTTGCATATTCGAGAGATGTATTTTATATCCGAGCGAGTTATAATTCGATTTTCGTGTTTCGCGGTAGGGCCCGCAGTATTCGTAAATAGGATTTTCATCTCGTTACAGAAGTAACTATAACAAGTACCTTAACTTCAAACAAACGTAGCAAGTCTATCAATAGTGTCAGTCAGCCTAATCCATCAAAGCGCTTACAGCTATGTTTACAGATGCCGCCTCTAACAATACATCCATCCAATAACATACACCCGAGATTTCCTCTAACGATTTTGGATGGAATAACGTCAATCCTCATATCTCTCATCTCGCATGAAATTCCACCATTCGCGCTCCATCTGTGGCCTACTTGTGAATATTAGTAAATACGATTTAACCAGTATTTTGACTTTTTTGTACATTTTTGCCGGCGTGTTAATGTAAAGAGCAAGTCGTTTTTGCATTTGACTTCACAATTCACTCAGCAGTTCTTACGCCGACTTAGGCTTTATATTCATTATTTATTTCCTGGAGACATTTTTTGATTCGTCTCTATAAAACAGACTTAATACTCCGTTTCGCTGAACTCTCTTATTAAAATCAATTTTCTCGGCTTTGAAGATGATTAACTATGCAAGTATGCAGGCACTACAGGATACACTAGCTGTGGCTAGTTCTAGGGAGACAGATAATTGCGTTTAAGGACTATTTAGGTATGTAAAGATAATTATCTGTCAGCTTTTTTGTAAATATATTCTGCTAAATAAAAGATTTGTATTTCTAGTATAATTTCGCTTCGCATAACCCTATATTAGGTATTGTATATTGGGTCTTAAACACTGCGCTTTATTATGGTTCAGTGTCGATCATTCTCCACTTAGTCTCCAGTGACAAAGCGCCCATGCAAACAATGAACCAAATCAGTTATGTAAAGGACAAGTTTGATAGCACGCTACTGCTCATACTTATAAATCCTAATTCCCAGCAGCAAATACAAAATTCCTCAAATAGTTCTAGCGATATTGGCCGCTTAAAGTGATCGAGCAATCTGATACGTAGACACTGCGAAATCTCTTGTTTTACGAACAATATTATCGAATTTGAGGCACGTCATTTATATCGGGGAAGGGATATTCGTATCAATCTATCATGAAAATGTCCTGCAATTTGCGAGACTGTCGCCTGTTATGTGTGCCTGTTGACAATATATGTTTACTGAGGTACTCGAGGAGAGCAAATCAATAAATTATATGAATGAATGAATGAATGAATGAAAGTTTATTCACAAGAACATATGGTGCATTAGATATAATTAAGTGTACATTATTGAACCTTGATATGTTCGGTCTTAGGGCATGTGAAAATTATTTGCATTGACACAGTTCATGCATGTCAATGGAAAATACGTTACATAAATGTCGTATTTACTAAAATATTAAATTATTAAATACAAAAGTCAGTTTGAAGTCTCAATCTGCAGTCAGTTAGTCATTCAAATTTGAAGTTCTATCAAAGGCACAATTAGTTTGTTATAGTTACTGCAAATTTATTAGGACTGCGACTGGTTAGTTAAGCGTAACCCACGTTTTATTGGTATAGAGTCACGTTACTGTCTTCCTGTTCTCAGCTGTGACAGGTCTGGGCGCAGACGCTGCTAATGTCAATTAACGCTCGTAATACGCCCCACAATCAACAATTCATATAAAGACGTAAGCGACATACTTCTCTCTTTAAATTGCGTTTTTATTCAAGTACGCTAGCCTGCTCGTCCACAGTGCCGCAACGGAATACGGCATACTCGTAAGATACGTGCTTCTCCTTTGGACATACGACTATGCACACAGCATAATAAGGTCGTATTCGCCCTGTATCCTGTATTAAGGTACGTCTTTGTGTGACAGCGCTTACTAATGAGCTGCTTCATGTTATATTGAACTGAAGAGCGAGGATCAAAGGAATCTACATAGTAATGCGATGCACAATCAGCTGCTAAGGGTGCGTCAATTGGCACGTGTAAATTACCATGCTTGCCGTAATCAGTACTACTGTAATGCCGATTACTTATTCACTTGGCTGTATTAGCACGTTCCTAGTCCAGTGGCTGACATACATATGCATTTGCCTCATTGACAAGCCCTAGGGAGACCGTATAACGTGTTACAGATTTCAAAATTACGTCTACAGTTCTAATCTAATAGAGATCTTGGGCTTCCCTGTCGACTACAAAACATAGCATGGGTATACATGGGTAAATGTTTAAATATTTAGCTTTACATTAAATGATGTCTCTTACGGCATTCGTTGCAGTTAGCTAAAAACGTTCAAAACGATGTGCACATTTTTTTTATTTTCTGGAGAATATAACTATTGTCATCATTCATGTCCAATCTTAGATGGTTCTGCTTCCGATTCAAAGACGTACCTGTCTAAGTTCCTGAGATATCATCGGCTAATTCAGGAATCACAAAAAAACATCGATAATTTCGAAATAACAATGAATGAATGAATAGATCTTGAAGCGGGAAATTACTTTCTTTTTATCGGACGACCTACGTCACTGGAATCCCTAGAGATGTTCTATAGGTACAATAACATCGGTCCAAGAGACGCGTAGGAGGTATCCTTAAAATATTTTCGTCAGGTACACAGACCGAAATGGCAAAGTGTTGTGAGAGGAAATTTCGTTAAAACGCCGGGAAAAGCCATCGTGTTTTTAATCAATATTCGATATAGCGCCGTCGAACGGCTTCATAATCCAGGCATATGCGCAGAATAACAATCGTGTACTAAGCGGTAGCGAATCGAACGATCCTGGGATGATAGGTATTCACATACTTCAAGCTCAGCTCAGGCTAACAACTGTTGTACAAACTAGCCTAGAACTCACGGTCCTGCTTGGGTTCGGCAAAGAACGGAAAGCAGATACCAGATGGAGCAAGATAGCTTATCCATATTGAGTGATTGGGGAGTTTTCAGTATTTTGAAGTAGATAGCTGCCTCCTTCAACAAGCGCATAGTAGGTGGTTGAGGTCAGCGTCAGATATACGCTTCTGAAGCAAAACTGCAAACCAGCAAGCAAGCGAGATAACTATTGTATTCTGTAACAAACGCGCCGCAAGTTAAGCCGAATATTCGGAGACGGTTCGTACTTGTCAGAGCTCAGCTCCTATAGTATACTTTGAGTCTTTGACCCTTATTCCTGGAAATCAAATTTAATTCTGCGTCTGATTTATATTACTTCACCTACTGGTAAGCTTTGTGTGTCGTCCCCTACCCCAATTCTCCCGAAAGATACTAATTTGCAGGGACCGAGCGAATTTACAATTTAAGACAATAAAGCGCTTGGGGAAAGGTGATTTGAATGGAAGAAAAGCCGCAACTAAAATAGGCCGGCTGAAATGTAACTTAACGTTCTTTGTTTAAGTTGTTGGCTCATTCGCAGAATTGGGTTCTAATTTGTTTTCTTTTTTCTGATTGTTAAGAATTGGATGGATTACGATTTTCAATAAAACTTTGGTACCTACAAATACCGTACCGGAGACGTTATACCTACCTAGCTACCTACATATTACAAAAATACCAAATATATAAAAACACAAATTGACTCTTGATATAGACCATTTTTCCAGTTTGGGTATTGTCTACTTATGCCTAGCAGCCTAGCTGGGCCCAAGTTTACATTTTTGCTCAGTCGACATCATTGCTTTTAATACACCCAACACACACTTAGCATATACGAATAACTACTACTAAGTAGGAAATACGAATGAATAGTATCGCAGAGATTTTTTCTCAACCTAGTAGATAGTAGTTTATTAAAAGTTTTCAATTGACCATAACTGTGTTCGAATCCTGGTACCAACTTTTATTTAGAGCCTGTCGTGTCCCACTGCTGGGCAAAGGCCTCCCCCCAATCTCTCCACTGATCTCTGTCCAGTGCTATGTCTGGCCACTCCTTCAAGAAGGAGTCCAGTTCATCCCGCCATCGCCGGTGAGGTCTGCCAGATCCCCGATTCGAGTTTTCGGGCTCCCACTCTGTAGTGACTTTGCCCCACAACTCATTTGGCATTCGGCAGACGTGACCAGCCCAATCCCATTTTAGCTTGGCCGCTTTCCGAGCTACATCGATGATTTGTGTCTTGGAGCGCAGCGTGGTGTTCCGGACTCGATCCACCAATTTGACACCTAATATGCTACGCTCCATGGCTCGTTGGCAAACTCCGAGTTTGGACTTCTGAGCTTTAGTCAAAGACCAAGTCTGTGCCCCGTAGGTTAGAACTGGGAGTATGCACCTACTTAGTGAATTATTTTTACTAACGCTTCAAAGCCGGCAATATGAAACTCTATAATATTATGATGACACATTTACACAGTGCAGATGCATTCGGTTAATTTCATTCAACATTTTTATCAATCCAAACAGCATTCGTGTAACAATGATACGCCTGAACGCCCCTATTTCAATCCAGTGTCCAAATGAATTTCAGCTTTAACCGATCAGCGTTGGGGGCAGATTCGAAAATCAATGTGTTATCGCGCATGTCTGATAACACCAATCGTGTCGTTCCATTCGCGGCGTAACACGCGAGTCGAAGGCTCAGGGGAACCAGCATATAAGTGCTCTCCGATTATCTGTTACAATTGCTCTGTCAACTCAATCTACCAACACTGCAAGCTGTTGTCATACTTGTGATGCTCAAGCATTACTGGAAATAACAGGTTTCCAGATCCAGGCCTGCCCTGCAGGAGCGCAGACAGTCTGAGCAGTCTACCCGGGTTTCTCAGGCAAAAGCCTAATAGCAGCACGTCCTAGCTATGCAGCGAATGCAGTAGAAACACAGTAGCAGCTCTTAGTACCCAAACTTGTAAGTACCACAAGACTAAATCAGGGGTATAGAATAGAATAGAATAGAAGAAATTTATTCAGAAAACGCTTAAGTTTAGGTAATACATGAGACGACAGAACCAAATTACAGAGCAGAAATCGAGCGAGAGAGCAGAAGGCTCGACCGTTGACAGCGAAATCCATAACTGGCAAGTGGCCAGTTTAAGTTCCCACGAATTTACATAAAGGTTGTTGTTCTCCGGTTAAAACATTTGGAGATCCCCGAGGTCCTTGCGGGAACATCTAAAATCTAAATTTCGTTATCTGCCTCACTATATCACTTGAATATGCAATAATGCAAATTTCTTATGTTCTTATTAAAATATGCTTTAAAGCATATTTTTAATTGGTACGGATCTCGCGATCACATTACATTGGTTGACTCGAGAACTCGTCGCGCAGGCAATGAGAACGCAGCCAGGGCAATTATCATTTTATTTTTACAACTACCACTAGGTGTTTGTCGGGCGTAATTGGTACAATTGACATTATGAAATATGTATACTGTCACGATATCGAATGCTACTCATAATATCATCCAGACTAAAATCGGTAGGGATAATTAAACTCCACATTTATATTCTGTGTTCCAATCAGGCTGATAATTTGTATGCATAACGTAATAGTTTGTCACCCTGCTGGAAAATCAATTGCCATTGCCAACCGTGGTGTGATGTAAATAGGCTAGCGCCAACAAGACCGTTTACTAGTACGAGGCAACCCCTGTTGCTAAGGTAGGTATATAAAGTTTCCCGAAAACAAAGTTCATAGTAAAAGTATGAAAACTTATCTTAAATCCACTCACGCCATAAATTCTGTATGATGTGTGTGAGGCGTAACCTGCTGGAAAATCAGTTGCCATTGCCAACCGTGGTGTGATGTAAATAGGCTAGCGCCAACAAGACCGTTTACTAGTACGAGGCAACCCCTGTTGCTAAGGTAGGTATATAAAGTTTCCCGAAAACAAAGTTCATATTAAAAGTATGAAAACTTATCTTAAATTCACTCACGCCAAAAATTCTGTATTGTGTATGTGAGGCGCAGCGCAGACACGTAACTCTGGCAGTCTATGCCAGCAATTTTGTAGAAAAATCCTTTGCCGGAGTCTCTCGCTTTTTAGCATGCATGCTCGAGAGAAATGCTACGTATGCAGAAAACACAAGATGTCAGCAAGGTGGCATGAAATAGTGTAAGTGTAGTGTACACAGCGGGCTGGCAATAAAGAAAAGCTTGAGGTCGCATGTTTATCGCACTCCCGTGAACTAAGCATTCTTTATTTTAGCGCCCTAGGCGTGTAATTTGCTACTTAATGCCTCTGCTTAGAAATTAAGTTAACGACGAAATTATACATTAGAGGTTTTAATTAGTCTAATTAGTGTACTAATTGGGCCCAGTTTTGTAGTTAAATCAACAGGCCTAATAGGAGTAATAATAATAAGTCTATTCTGGAGATACATCAAGATCAACAGAGTTCACAATTCATGTTGTTCCGTGTAAAAAAGGGGACCTTAGAGAATTAACGATGCTCCAATACATGTTACGCATGGTCCCACTTTTGTATGAACGTCAGCCAAACTTGTTAACTTTCGCAAATCTTATTGCAAGGAATTAAGGTCCACAGTTCAGTTAAGAGTGTTGCTGTTATAGTACCCTCACAAACTTTATGCCATTAAACAGGAACTTGGGACCGGTTGGCTCCTAAATCAACCTATCCTATTAGTGATGTACGGAGCGTCCGCTAAAGCGCCTAATCGTAATAGGATTCCGCACTTCGATTTACAATGAAACCCTAAAAAACCAATTTGGTCGACATCGGCTTACTTACTCACAAGTCCCGCAGGCCTACAAATAGGTTTTATTAAGCTTCCATTAGGTAGAGGTATTACGTGAGTAGCAAATGTTGTTAAGCGAAGGGTGTGTTCATAATTATCCACACAGTGCTGACGCTTTTGCTCTTTTGACAAAAATTTGGACAAATAAATTTGAACAGTCTGCCAGCTTGCCTGCAATAAGGTTAACGTTATGAACGGTTGTAATATGCTTCTCACTATTCACAATACGAGAAGAGCCTAGAGTGTTCCACTGCTGGGCAAAGGCCTCGTTCCTCCCTTTCCACGTATCCCGGTCTTGACCAGTGAATGATTTGGCCCTAAAGTCGTACCAAGCTAATTCTGCCATTTACAACATCAAGTGTGGCTATGCCATGGTAAAATTGCTATGAAAATATGACGTACTTATATAATGACACTCACTCACTATGTTCTCTTCAAGTCAGCAAAGTTAGCTTACAGGTGGGACTCGTCTCAATCGTTATAACAATAGAACCCTAATAAGCAATTTTAGGCTTCCGTCGGTTTACGAGTAAGTCGCGGGCTCCCGCGGGCCTACAAATAGGTTTTATTTAGATTCCATCAGCCCCGCATTACTATGCCGGTCGTCATCGGCATGTAACGAATCCAGGGATGTTGTTTCATCTTAGACAACTGTCTGCAGAGTACACTCAAAAGCAATGAAGAAGAGTCCATTTTTATGGAAAATCTCGTTTAGAGTGATAACGAGAACCGAGTAGACGACGTTATCGCGAGCGATGTGAACTTAACATTTAATATAATATTATTAGATCAGCATTTTCTACAGTGAGATGACAAGAAACGACGCGACGAGGCCGAGATATCCTATGAAGAAATGGGGTTTAAAAAGTTTTTGCATCGACGTGGGTTTCAGTCGAAAAAGGTACGTATAAATCTATCTATCTCTAAGTCCATATGTCTTACTGTGAATGCCTGTAATTGGCTCGTGTACTGCTAATTAAAAAGTTAAATTTATCGTTTATAGTTGTTTGAAATTACTTGTATAAATAAATAAATAAATACATGAATACATAAACTTCTGTACTAGATTGTACGTAATTTAGCGTAAAAAATTACAACTTCTTTGTCAGGAATATAAGAAATTCGAAAAAAATCCTAACGAAAACTAAAGTGGCTGATAGACGGGCGAGTAAGTTCGCGAACTTATGGCTCGACGACTTTTTTCGCTTGTAAAGTACGCGTACTTAGGCTCACACACGAGCGAAAAAGGTCGTCGAGCTGTAAGTTCGCGAACTTACTCGCACGTCTATCCGGGACTTTAGATGAAACTTATGAATGTGTGTAGGTTAGATGCTGACATTGCAGTGAGGGGGAATTGCACAAAAGATCCCAATAGGTAAATTATAGCCGTAAAGGCCTCCCAACAATAAGATAGTTCGTGCGATTTCGCTGATTTTCGTCGGTAATATTTTATGGTGCCTGGAAACTAATGGAAACCTCAACTTGATTCAGCGATCGCTTTAAGTGATCTGTGTGATTGCACCCTTATTGATCTCCACGCTCCACTTCGCCATTTGCAGTGACAGTTTGAGGCAGTTTAGTCGCAGCTTCACGTATCTATCCAGTAGGTATTGGTGGCGTTAATGCGTCGGCAAAGGATATAAATCTACCAGTAATCCCGGGGGGCGGACAGGCATGCCGATCGTTAGGCGGGATGGACCCGACCAGCCAAAGATGCAGCTAGATCACGCAAATGCACTGAGGACTCGGTCTCCACTCTCCAGTTGACGCCACTGCGTCGGGCTCATGGGGTCATCGTCAACTAGCGACCAATGCCTTATTTCCCAGCGCGCGTGATGAATATGAAAACACGCATATTCCACAGATTTGTATGTTATCAAATCCCGTGATTATAGTCAAAAGCAATGGAAATTCTGTACACGAGACTTTTCACTGTTCTTGACTTCTGACGTCGGTTATTTTATAACTCCATTCGAATGGCTTTTCCTGTTTGTCTTGTTATTCGTCTTATTTGAATAGTTTAGAAACGTCTTGCTATCTTAAATTTTCTATTTTTTTAAAATTTTATAGAACGTCCAGCTCCAGGCTTGCGCTTAATTTTCATACAAGCTGTGACCTATACGGCATCAATTCAGATATATGTCTGTGCCGCCGACCCACTTACCGGCGGACTCAATGGTACGGAATGGGGATAGTCCCCTAAATACGGCGCCATTTCTTTACAGCCGCGTATAATTCTACAATATGTCCGGGAAATACAAACTAAAGCTGGACAAAATACAAACTAAAGCTATACGCTAACAGCAGTTGGCCAACCCATACACATATTCTGTGAATATTTTCTTTTATGGCGCAAGTTGCGCTTTGCGGCATATACCGAATTGGTTTGTTAAAGACTAAGATACGGTATCAGGATTCATTCCAGTCCTACAAATATAAAAATAAATTCTAGATTTCCGATAAGAATTGATGGAAAGAATGACAGTAGAAACTCTTAGGACACTGAGAGTTTACAATGCAGGTCCAATTAGTATGGAATTAATTAATCGAATCTGTATCCGTATTAGAGTGTCGTCCGTAAAACTATACAATTCGTACTTTTCAAAAAACATCAACTGAACGACCTTCACGTATAAAGGAAATGAGTACCTAGAGACTTTTGATACATGCCGTATAATGTACACAAAGGTGACTATGCCGAGCTTGTTAATTTATTCTGCACACGTAACCTGTGTAGGCCTCGGGACTTAACATAATTACGCAGCTCCATATACGGACGAGTTTGAAATATATGCAAAATAATATCCTCAATATCTCAAAGTACATATAATCTGCAATTAAGAATCCTTGTCTCAGACAACGATATCTAAATTCAATACACCTTAATCGTTATTGCGTTCCGCACTCAACCGGGAGACATATTTAATCTCCGTACTTATTCCCTTTTCATTCGCGATTTTTTATATGCTCGCAATCGAAAGCAGTCTTCATTAATTTCGAGATAACGTTGCTTTTATCTGCTTATTCCTTTTGGTGTCAACGCCCTTCCCGAATTCTTGAACCAGGAAAACCATGACGAGATACGAAAACAGTCTTTATGTTGTATGTGAAAAGGTCTTTACCTGTTTATCTCTATCCTGGGGCATCTTGGTGTCTACTCCCTCGGGGAAGGGCTTGACCAGCTCGGGTTTCTCCTTGATCTTCTCCATGATAAAGTCCAGCACCACCATGATGCCCTCGACGGAGCCGGTGATCAGGCACGCCCTTTCCGTCGTACCTGTGGATAACATTGTTCATGAGGTATGGTTGATGTGAGCTCACCTATTTACTATGATAATGTTTATTGTAGCGTACAAAACACATGAAACATCACGTGACTGAAATCGTTTAAATGATACTGAACTATGTTCGATATACATACTTTATATGCATATTGGGTAAAGAGTTGATATCTATATGAGGGCGACTAAATAGGTCATGTCATGTAGTAGTAGTAAACTCTTTATTGTCCAAAAATACATATTAAAAGTAACATACAATTAGTAAGAAGTACAAAGGCGAGCTTATCCCTTTGAGGGGGCTATGTTCATGTTATATGCAACTCTTCAGACTAAAAAACGACTTTGAGGTTGAGCTATTTGCAAATATATTTTAGGTTGTAGTTTTTGATTGTAGCTTTTAAATGATAAATTCGTCTACCAACTCCCACGTACAACGTAACAAATGGAACTCTCAGAAGCAGGATAGACAAATTAGAACCTAATTCTGCGTGTGACCCAAATAGATAGAATCGTTGATCTCGGTCTAGTATCATAGCAGTTCAAAATTTCTTGGTGTCAGATGAGCGATTACTGATTAAACTTAAAATAGACAAGCTTTCCGACATCTTAATACTCTTATTTCAAATATTTAGCATAATTGCTCTCCCTTCTCAATAGACCCGCGAACTTCGGAGCTAAAGCAACAAAGGGGCAAATGATTTGGAAACCCAAACTAAACTCTGACACAACAATTTCAGCGGAGCGCGTTAATTCCTTACACAAATCACGCAGTGTACGCTGCGTTACTGTGTTACGTATGTTGTGAAAAGAAAAACATTGCGAATGACCATTATTAAGTACAAACTACAAAATCAATCTTAAGGCGGTATTAGCTTCTGTCTCACACCAGTCCTTAGCCCTCAGAGCACAGGTTTTGTAGATTTATAAGCTAATGATGATACTGAAGGAGGAATTACTTAAATTGTTGTAAGACTTGTAAGTTTTCGAGAATGTAAATGACTTGTCTATTTAACTGAATGTTACCTTGCTTACACTCCACTCGAAATGGCTCAAATCCGAATAGATGAGATAAGCATCCGGCAACGGGGATAAATAATAGATGGTCATACGTTACGTTCTAAACCATGGAATTAATCTAGATTAACATAAACCCTATCTGATACAGAGACAAAGGACGTTCTGTATTGTGTGGAAAGTGTATTCGTTGCGCGTTTCGTGGTAATTTTGCGTTATAAAAGGCCATAAATATTTAGGCGGCTCCCCGATTCTTTAGCAGATTGCGGCACATTTGTCATTCATATTTTCATAAATGGTGCTATTGATCGGTTCGGAGCTCGCACGCGGCCTCCATCAACTAAAGATCGGAAGCGACTTGGATTTCCTTGTTAGCTTAGTCCTATTGTGGAAAGAGGGTTATACTTCTCAGGATCCTCCAGGGTTGTAAAACTTTACTCTCATCTCTCTCACACCTCTTTGTGTGAGAAGGACAGAGTCGCGTGGAATCGAAATAGACTGCTGCCATTTGTTATTTCGTTATTTGATTCACGCGTGGAATTCTTATGTAGATACTAGATACCGGAACTTCTTCTGTAGATGATGTTTTTTTTTGCCTTATTATCAGATTCTTGAGAGGGCTTTCCAACCCTTGTTTATTTCCGGATTTTAGACAAAGAAAGTTTGAAGAGGGGCTTATAAAGCGCGGAACGACCTGGATTTCTGTACCACAAAGATGATGTTGGTTGTTGTTAGAAATAAATAAAAGGAACTTGTCACAGTAAAAAGTCGATTTCTAAGTTTAGTGCGGAACAAATACCGTCCAAGAATACACAGTATCTTTGTTATTGCAAAATCTTTTAAAATACAGATATCATACCTGTCTTATCTTCTTATTATATGTTGCTTTAAATTTTTAGTTCAGTCCTTAAAAATATCAATTGGTGTTACTTGTCTCTGTACTTTCCCAACAGTTTTAAAACGTTTTATATGAATATTCATGTACCCGTTTCCGCCATCGTTATACTTGATGGGAAGATAGATAAAGGGTAGACGGGAATCTCGAAACATTTATAAAGGCCTGTAAATGGCAGCCACGCGTGATCATTTATCATAACGTCAAATCACGTTTAGGTGGGATCTGGCCGTTAATGCAAAAGCTTTCTAATCTGCTTTTAGAAGATGAGTTGAACGCTCAGAGGAACCACTACAAAGCCGCTCTGATTACGTATAGTCGTTTAATATAAAGGTGAGAGCTACACCACTACACCGGATTACCTCAGAGGTAGACTAGTTTGCGATTAGAATACATCCACGTCTTCTTCCTACAGATTATCTCTGAAATCGCGCATAGCACTGGTTTGTATAATCGTTCAACTTTCCTGCTACTCTTAAAAGACGGGAAATAACAAATAACGGGTATAGGCGTCTTCGGAAGATTATGCAACGAGTCGCAGCGGACCGGTCGCTTGAGCAACTCCTTGACCTTGCTCGCCACCAAGCCATAATACAACCTGCCACCGATAATTTCAGAGCACATTTTTGCTTGAAACGCGGTCATTAACACTTGGTATTAGTCCAATTGCAAACTAGTACAGTGGGCCAAAAAACTATATTAGAATCTGGTACAAAATTGGTCAAATTCCAATATTTGTACAAATATGATTTAGTATGGCCACATCGTGACAATGTTGGGGCAAATGTTGGGTCGTGAGGTGTATAACCCATCCCAGTTGTGTTGGTGTGTGGAAGAGGTGCACGGGCAGGTGCGGCGTGTCACATGCATTATGCCGGCTGAGCTTAGTTGATATTCATTATAACCATTACAAGAAAGACCTCTGATTACGAATAGTTGTTACGGATCTAAATATTTTTCGTATATTGGTAGGTTGAGGCAAAGAGCTTGTTCAATAATGACAGAAACATGCAGGTCGTCCAAGGTTACAGTACAGAGATTACCAACTATTATCCAATTATAAACGTGGTGCTATAGAACTTCGCGTGAACGACCACTTAGCGTTATTGTTCCTATCTATCCGATAAATTGGCTTTGTGTGTAAAATGTATAAATCTTGTTGATGGCGCGATAGACAAACAAAACGGGCAAGAGGGATTATTAAACTCATTTCAGGCGTAATAAAGTAGGTTAATGTCGGGTTTTGCAAATAGAAAATCCAATTTTATCGAATGTCTATGATTTACAATTCTAAACAAGCCGGATTGAAAGAATTTTCGGGTTTTTACAAAAATATGGATAATATAAATTTAGGTTTTCCTTTCCTTTTTGGGTAAATGAGAACAAATAAATGGAGAGTGTTGTTGATAACTGGGATATCTTAATTACTACTATTTTGCTCCTAGTTAAAATGACTTAAGGAGAGAGTATTTTTGCTGAAGTTGTTAACCAGAAATTAGATTTATTTGAGAAAGTGTGCTTTACTTTCGGGAACACGCCTAACAACTTTAGTTTTAAAGTATTTGTTATATTTGTACCAACAGCTACATTTATATCGAGAGGAAAGTGAAATCGTTTGGAAATCCACGGACGTTTCAAAAACGTCACGTCCGCGCTTTAACTGAAAAACACATTAATTTCTAACGCCACATGTCAACTCCGCGTCACGTTGCGACTGTCGATGCTCGAGCACTTCTAGTTTTTCCTACCGTTGCAGATTTAAATCGACTCTACGTTACTGCTAATAAGATTTATTTATGATTGGATGATATAATTACCTCGAGAAAAAGTCTTCTTGTCTATGTCACGGTGTCACGACGAAGCTTTGTTATTTTTAGGTCAAGGCCACGTGCTAGGCCAGTTGTGCGATATTTTGTAATTTTCAATATGAGATGTAGGTACTAGGTACTGACAGTCGCTGCACATTTTTCAGCGCTCGTGGCTTTTAGTGTAATTAGGTTTTGGGCGCCGCAGTCAGTTCGTGCCGAAAGCAATCCGCAGTGATACTCGCAAAGATTTAGCGGCAATTCCATTCTCCGTTCCCCTACTACATTAGTAAATTTGTATTCTTTATAAGAGTAACAAGTTTTTGGCAAAGATTTGTTTTTTGTTACAGGCTTTTATCGCTGACTGTACTTTTGTCTCTACAGGCAACTAATACTTATCGAGCCAATTCTAAAAACCCCAAACACAATTAGGTTGCGTTGTTTTATCACAGACTTCCTATGGCCACCTCCTGTCTCCATCATCAGATCAGCTCGATGGTACCATAATATTGCATTGTCACCCGCCTTACATATGTATGTTTTCAGCTTCATCGGAAACCGGAAAGTGGGTCAAATTTGTCTTGCAAGATTTGACTCGTACATACATAGGTACTACGAGTATATAATGTACATTGCAAGTTAATAAAAGCTTGTCATAATAATAAGCTACTATAAATAAATAAACTGGCGCCAAATCACATAGTTGTTCCAATGAAACAAGTATGTAACTAAGGGGCTGTCCATTAGTCACGTCATACTAAGTAAGGGAGGAGGGGGTCTGCAAAAATCATCACGGAATGTTACGTGTATTTTTTTTTAAATTGGGCCAAGCCTAAAAGTGTAAAAAAACATGCATTTAGCGGTATTTTTCGGTGTGTGTGTGTGTGTGGGGGGGGGGGGGGGATATCAGAAGGAGGTGGTCAAAAACAAGCCAAAAAAAGTATTAACATGACGTTATTAATTGACAACCGCTAATGATTCTCATTCTTCTCATTCTCATTCTCAGTACTGGCAATCGGTCGAAACTGAGAATCATTACCGGTTCCTATTGACCAATAGTATAGTCAAGTTAACGAAAAGTATGGAAGTAAGTCGTGTAGTCGTGCTTTTTTTGGATTCGTTAGATGGCGCAACTAGATTATTTCCCCCGAGTTGCACCGTTTCTATTATGTACGGAAGACCGTTAAATTTTAGGTATAAACTATAAAGTGCTGTAATTTTGGAGTAAATTAAAAGCTATTGGGTTCAAGCTAAGTAGTGTATAGAGAACACCTTGGTGCATAGTATATCTTAATTAAAAAGATGTGCAATGTATGATACCCTAAAAAAAATTTTTTTTTCGATTGCGGCTCGAGGATAAGTCAGTCGGTTGGTGCAATCTCAAGTTAAGCTTTTTAAAGCATTATAAACATTCAGTTAACTTTGCACGCCTGGGCAAATTATGGAACATGTATTTTTAATTATTTTGTACATTGTGCTTCGGGGGAAATTAAGAGAGACGTGAAAATTTTAAAAATGGTACTTATCTAAAGACACTCCATTTGCACTAAATAAAAAATAGATATTTTTTACCGGAAGTTTGTCAAAAAGTAAATAGAATTAATCGCAACGAACTGCAAGCGAAGGTGGTTGCCGCACACGGCGCGGGGCGCGCGGGGCGGGGAGATAGCGCAGCGCGCAGCTAGGGTTTGCAATATCCGACAATTTTTCGGATCCGGATACATAGAAATAGGATATCAAGAACGACTGTCAAACTTCAAAAGTGCGACCAAAAATGAAATGCAAGTTTGTGCGTAAATTGTCTATGTGAGATCAAAAATAGTGATGTCATGTTACAACATATTAATAATCTATCGGTGTTTGACCGCTTTATCGACTACTTATTCAAATGTGTTTGATTGTATAAAAAAATGTTATACGAGTAGGCATGAAGGCGCTTTCCTTAGGGTCATATAGGCAGAGATGTGACTTATTTGAAATACTTGTATTTAAAATGCAAATACAAAATGCAAAATACCTATTTTGTATTTTGTATTTAAATACCTTTTAAAGAAAACTATTTTGTATTTTATTTCAAATAGTTTTTGGGACCTATTTTCTATTTTCAAAATACAAAATACTTTTTATTAGGTGAAGTAAGTAGGAGTTAGAGGTACAATCTCTTCTGACGTTACAATCCTTGCAACTCTCTCATTCTTTTATGGCGACCGGTCTGGCCTAGTGGGTAGTGACCCTGCCTATGAAGCCGATGGTCCCAGGTTCAAATCCTGGTAAGGGCATTTATTTGTGTGATGAACACAGATATTTATTCCTGTCATCGGTGTTTTCTGTTTTTTTTTTTGTGTATTTATTCACTATGAATTTTTTGAAACAGGGTTTAACACAATAAGCCACTATTGAAAACCTCTAGGGTTTATGTCATAGTTGGCAAGATCGCGCGGACCGATCCGCGTTTGCTTAATTCCTCGCTTGCTTGCTTAATTTCCTGTCGAAGCTGTTATTGTATCTATCGTTTAAATATCGACCTTATGTATATGTACTTAAGTATTTATAAATATTTATAATTGTCTAGTACCCACAACACAAGCCTTAATGAGCTTATTACTGTGGGACTTAGTCAATTTGTGTAATAATGTCCTATAATATTTATTTATTATTTTAACACGGAACTGGTGAATCTGTTTAGTAACGCCGCAAATGACCACAAGCGTAGCGAGAGATTAAAAATGTTGAATCTTAAGCGTTGCAAGGGTTTCAAGGCACGAGAGGTAAACAAACTTTTCTGCCCTGGTGAAACACAAACGAGACGTTTTCACCAACCAACGAGAGGTATATACTAGCTGTAAAACATTACAAATCTAAATTAATGCTTTTAATAATTGACCGTTAAAAACCATCACATAAAAGTCCATTCAACCGGTAAACATGAGGAGACACAAAATTTGTACTCTAGAGGACTGATATACACACTATTTTTAAAGAATAAAGAAAGCCTTTCCAACTTGTAAATTCCGAGCAATACTAACTTTTTAATTCAGACTAGGTATTCACTATTTAAGAGTATCTTTTATCGCAAAGTATTTGTATTTTAAAAAAGCATTTTGAAAATACCTATTTTGTATATAGTATTTTAAATACAAATTTGAAAACTATTTTGTATTTTGCATTTGAAATAGTATATCAAGGAAGTATTTGTATTTTGTATTTAAATACTTTTTATAAAGTATTTTTCACATCTCTACATATAGGGCCCAAAAGGTGCCTTTGATGAAACCAGCACCATATTTTAGTATGTTGTTAAGCATGTTATTTTGACAAAAAAAACCATCGGGAGACAGTTTCTAACGTGGTTAAGTCACGTCAAGTTATGACGTCATCAAAATGGCCGGTGCCGTGTTCAGAATATTGCGTATACCACAGAAAGTATATCACATGTAAGCTTGTGTGGGGTGTCATAAAAAGCAATAACACAGAAATAATGTTTTTAACTATGTTTTAATACAATGATATTATCCCAACCAATTTTAAATGATTACTTGATTATTATAATAGCTAACATAATGTTATCTCTAAAACCGTATTTAATAAGGAGGGTTTTATATCTGGATTAGCTGGTGCATAGTTGGAAATACATCCAATGCCTCACCTCGTGTTCATTCGTCATGAAATACTAACTATGAAAGCAATACTTACTTCACTGGATCAGTGACCCAAAAAGAATCTTGGCCTTTGACACAAGTACAACGTCACTCTGCTCTATTCTGCACCACTCCACGCTAGTTGGATACTCCGAGGGCGTTTTAGGGCTACATCGCTCCTATCTTCTCACAGCCCGATTCTCTCCCGTCCACTCCAAGTGACCAAGTCTGCGAAGTCGTGCGGCTATAATCTCGCTAATTATATTGGGTGCCGCAACTAGCTACTCTAGCTCCCTATTTTTCCTACGCTTTCATCTTCTCTATCTTCATCTCTGATAGGTCCCAGAATATTCCGCCAGAATTTCGTCTTCTTAACTAAGAACTTGTTCTTTTTTTCTGATTCAGAGTCCAAGTGTAATACTTACCGATGCCATTCATCAAAATCTAATTATTGTCTTATAGACTTGAATCATGGACAGTCTACTGATCAGCTTGGATACTAGAACTCGGTGAAGCGCTGCTGAGCATCTTAGGGCATTTTGGATTCGAACATCTATCTCCTCTTCCCGATTACTTTAGGTAAGTCTTTTCTTTTCGATCTGCGGTGGCAGCATGGTTCTATTTTTATCACTTGTCACTATGCCCTTCATGACAAATGATAAAGAGCCGACCATCTTAGCCCTATTCATTTGGAGATATTCTAGTGGTTGATTATCAGACCAATTTTCTCTCCTTCCTACTCTACTATCCTAGCCTTGGCCTCCAGGTCGCTTTTGTTTTGAGCCTATAGCCCCAAGTCATCAGGATATCCAATGATCTAATGTTTGCATTAAGCAACATTCGCATTCATTGTATAAAGTTACTGCGTGACATGATGTACTTATCAAAATTGATGTGCTGTTAGTATTTGAATTGCTTAAATATATGAAAATACTATATTTAAATGACAAAATTATTCATAAATTTCATTAGAAAATTGTTTCGGTTATAGGTTAATAACCATATTTAACGGATCCGTAATATCCGGATCTTATGACCCGGATATCTTATGATCTTATAGTTGACGGATATCCGGATATTTCGGATATCCGGATCTCAAACCCTACGCGCAGCGATTATTCCGAGACAGTTTGTTTGACACTTTTGACGGGCAACGAGCACAAATCTTTCTTCTGGCATTAAAACGGAACTATAGTTTTAAACAATCATTGAGTGAACTAAGTAGTCTAACGTTTTCGTAAGTATATGGAAAAACGCGATTTTTCGAATTTAACAAACATTGAGCGTACCTGTATTTAATTTGTTGACTGTCTGTCTGCATACTCAGAAACCTTTTACGAGAGGTATGGGCATTGTGAATGTCATCTCGCTCTGTGTGGTAGGGCACAGCACAGCGGATGTCATTCCAAATCTAGAGCAGAGCCCAACTGGGGAAGTACCTCCACCTTACAAAAAATCGCAGCCAAATAACACTAGACCCTACTCATAGTGTTGTGTTCCTGCCGGTGAGTAAGGTTGCCAGAGCTCAACGAGGGGCGGGAGGGGGTTAGGGTCGGCAACGCGCATGTAACTCCTCTGGAGTTGCAGGCGTACATAGGCTACGGATACTGCTTACCATCAGGCGGGCCGTATGCTTGTTTGCCACCGACGTAGTATAAAAGAAAAAAAAATCATACTATTTTTGCAGTAGGTACATGCCACTACTCGTGCCTCAAGAGCCGTGCTTCGTCGGTGCATCTACGCGTGTTCCTTCTCTTGCCACTAATCACGCGCTTGTCGCTTCTGTGTATTTATTGCTCTACGTTTTTGGTACTTGATTACAAAACTGCATGTTCCGTATAAAAATGCCAATTTTTTATGGGGTGCGAATGTAAACAAAATCAAATGAATATGATTGCATCAATTTCCAATAGTATTAAAATTTCCCTCGAAGTACAACGACAGTAAAACATGAAAAACTACTTTCCGGGTGTCGCACCCTGGTGCGAATTTGACATTGGATTTAGATATTTTTTCTAATTATTTACTCAATTTGCACCGAGTACATTACTTTCCCCAGACCCGCAATGGCCAAAATAGATTTTTTTGTATGTTGTTTTTTTTTTACCTGTTCCGTAGCTTAAATTAACATAAATAACACGTGCGAATTTAGATATAAGTGTTGTAAAACGTACGCCAAATTGCACCGAGTACACCTTTTTTCTCTTCTTAGTTACAACCATTACATTATTTTCAGCCGATTTCACCCCTTTCCGGGGGGGTGAATTTAGTAACGATTGTATAAAGTTAGATTTTTAGCCCATACAAAACAATCCGTAGTGATTTTATTAGTCCTTAGAATTAGTTCCTGACTTTAGTGAAATCTGAGTTAATTTGACCGTACTACAATAGGAATTGGGAACTACAAAAATTAAACAGCGTTTTCATGCTATGGTGGCCGCTTATGAAAGTATTTTGTGCGCTTGTTTATCTTTTCCTCCTCATTAAAAGTATCTTGAGGGTAGGATTTCTCAAACTTATGAATCTTATGATCCCGACTAACCCTATTAAGTTTCCGAAAAGACTTCAAACAGTTTTAACCTCTTTCTCGAGATTATTATAAAGCTCATTTTTTAATACGCAAACGAGCCATTCACCTGTTTTATGTTTTTTGCCGTTTTCCTTTTTAGGTCATTCCCGGATGCATCCTGCAACAACTGTGGCTCTGCCCAGTCAGCTACCAATTCCATTGCACTCGGCTTATTTGCCACTTTCTTGTTATAAAACTATCGATCATTACGTGCACCAAAGCCCACTTTTCCCACGTTCTTCACATTCGCTCTATCTACCTGTATATCTTTACTTACACCGTCGGATTCACATACCACGGTGACATCACTCTTGCTCCATACATTCTAATATGGTGCTCCGCCCATTAGACGTTGCAACAGCCGCTTCGCGTCGCGACAGAGTGGACATATGAATACGCTCATTAGTTACATTCATCTGGAGATGCTTGTAGGAGAAATGTTTGCATTATAATGACATAATCACATCATCAGAATAGATGTTTTGTTGCTAATTGGACAAAACTTTTGAAGCCGTCTTGGTAAGTAGAGTATGAGCATGAAGTCAGAGGAAACGTTGTGATTCACACTTGTGAAGCTATCCTTCTATGCCCAATTCGAGGCCTACACCCTCCTGCTTTCCCAGTTAAATATCCCTAACACTTCGTGCGAGAACTATAAGTAATTTCAGTGGATGGCACCCGCTTCACTCTCTCAACGCCATTTTAATGTATTTATAACAGAGGTTTATCCGTAAAAGAAAACGTCATGTAAAAACCTGTACCTATTATTTCAAAAGAAATTCAAAGGTCCTTAATCCGGATTGAGCGTTTATTAATTATGTCATTTCCCCGCAGTAAAATGTAGGCTTAGGCTGGTATTGATGATAAGTTTTGTTAGAAAAAGGACCATCGTTACTATTATTTGTTCTGCGGTACACAGCTTTGTGATACAATAGCACACTCGACTAGCTTGTATGGCGCAAAATTTATTGACATAACAAATCGCCTCCACGCCATCGGGGCCTTGGGCGAGATTGAAAGATTGCACTTATTTACCGACTAAAATGATTTATCGCGCGGTTTATGAAGAAAAATCGTTTTAATTTCCTGCGCAAAGAAAAGCCTAGAAAAAGTTTTTATGGAAAGCGAACAAATGAACATGGACGCAATAAAATATATGAATATGAACCCGCAAAAACGAAGTCTGCCTACTCACGCTTGGAATGTTCGTCGGGTCGAATATTTGGGAGCCAGGAGCGTTTTTGTGGATTGGTCAGTTAGCAAGCTTTAAAGTTTAAATTTCGCACTTAAAGGCATTTTTCATCATTGTCTCAAATGTAAGGCAAGACCAATCAAATCGATTTTTTGCATGGCAGCTATTCAGGACAACCTGCTTAATTAATGCAGTAGGTGGCAGTATTGCATTACCAGAAGAACATTCTATTTAAAGATGTTCTGATCAAAGCTAAATATCTTAGCGCAAAGCCAGGGCGGCTACTGCGAACATCGCTCGAATATTGCAAGAGCAATAGCGATGGAGATCTCCTTATCTGGACTTTAAACGTTTATATAGCCCCCCAAATCGCATTAAATCCTTCTATGCAGCTCGATTAAAGCGAAAGAAATAGATATCCTACTGCACTCCGATCTTCGTGGTTCCCGCCATGCTTCGCAAAGGCCATATGTGAGCTATTTCAAGTCTAGAAGCCACCGCATTACGTTAATATGTCGTCGGCCTTGAACTATTCACCGGTTGTATCGAATCTTCAATTTTGCATCGAGCCGGTTTATTGTGATAGTTTCCTTGGCTCCACTTTACTTGTATAGCCGGGTTAGCCCACCTCTCGTAAACTTATGATGAGATTTCGGGTATAGTCATACTCAATGAAAGTAAGCGACGCTTTGCTTCAAGAAATCAGTACAAACTCAAACATTTATTTATCCTTAGGAACTATTTCATTCACAAGTGCATTTGAGACCGATCTGTAAGCACTTTGTGTAAATGCAATGGAGATGGGATGGGCAATAGTTATAATGTACTAGTTCGAGGGTGAGGAAAATTTGCCTCCGCTCAGAAGGTGATGCGAATGGACGGAATTATGGACGGATAATACGACACTAAAAAAAATATTATTAGAAATGACATAAAATAAGGCCGAAGTCCCAGTTTTTATTAGTTTCGAGTCTAGGCGAACTTTGTGTTCCCACTAAATTCGAATGATGTAATGTATGATTTAGTTTACGCTCCTGGTGACCAATATCTATGTTATTCGAACTGCTCACTGGGCGAAGGCGAGTTCAACGCTCACGTTAGTTTGTTTTAACGTTTGAGATTATTAGTGGGTGGAATAACGCAGGCCGAATATATAGGCCCCTCAAAACTCGGGCGAGGCGATTATTGCTTTCCAGCCAAGTTTATTATCATTGAACTCTTCGAACACATTTTACACGCGACACACGCTTCGATGTCTTTTGGTCATTCAACGCGACAAACAAGCTCCATCGATTATCGAGTTAATTCCAGCTTGTTTTAAGGAAGCTGCAGTAAGCACTATAAACTACATATTTAATCATAACATTTTCAATGTCAAGGGCTATCGTAAAACAAAGTACCAGTCTACCCTCGCTTTTATTTGAAACTACGTATTTCCAAAAATACAGCCTCGCTTTTGGGCATTGTCAACGTTTCGTTAAAAATACAAAAGGCTCTCAAACAGACAAAACAGACGCAGCGGATGAAAACAATCTAGTGGATAGTTTTATCCCGCCGAGTGGACACAAGCAATTGTCGATAGGAGACAAATAGAATAACAATAACGATGGTCACCGCTCAAGGCCCACCGGTGCTGATGTAAGCGCCATTTGCCTACTTCTACTTGTCGTTCGAACAAGTTTTCATACCTGACATTTGATTCGCGGTCGCGCGGAATTTACAGTTTTCTTATTAATTTTAAGACTATTATTAGCTACATCATCATAGTGTTCACTACTTGATTGGTATTTAAACACATAACCCATTTTGTTTCACATTTTTTTACAGTTAATATATCGTCACGGCTTCGACATAAGTTTAACTTTTAGTTAAACCCGCTGATTAAGCAGGTCCATAGAATAAACATTAACTACAGTCATATACATACATCACTCTCCCCCATCTGAGATTTATTCTAGCGACATCTCGCACGGTCTTTGTCATTCTACTTGACTTGACATTTAGGGCGATAGGACATACAGACATCAATAAAATTCAAAAATACAACTCTCTTGTCAGTATTTTTGTGACATTATTGCACTTTTAATTGCCTGTCTGACAGAACCTGTAACGTGTCACAAATCCAATGTGCCATGAGATATCATCCATCCTGTTTACTGTGTACATCCTTCAATGAATGTTCTACTTACACTACTAACATAAAGTGTAAGCTGCAGTTTTCTAAACAAGCAGTTATTTTATTAAGAGTCCATAAAGTTAAATGGCTTCACACTCAACACGTACGTGGATTTGAAAAGTACGTCGCTACAATGTCTCACATGAATATAACCCAGGAAAGTTTGCTTGTTCAATCGCTCTTCTTGTTTATTTAGTATAAGTTAAAGATCACAGATTATCGCAGCCTTGTATGGAGTTTCGAAACATCCTCCATAGGGTCCTAGATGGTTGCTTTCTCTCGATACGATTAACGAAAGCAGTATTTTCCATAAAGTGTTTTGTTTAAACGCTCATAAAGTGAAATGTTTCTTGTGAGATATTTGCGTAGCAACGTGGGAAAGAGTGTTTGCTGTAATTTTCAAATAACAGCAAACACTATTATCTTATTAGTTACTTACTTATTTTATCAGACAAATACTAGACTAGACTAATACTTATATTATTATACATATAGAGTGGACTAAATCCTACAGGAAATTTTCAACCATTATATTCTATCTGTTTTTTGAATTATGTTATACAATGTTAAAGAATATTGATTGTATTGTAATGTGTATATGTCAAGCCTATCTTTCTCACACCCTGTCGTCTAATATATGATGAATATTGATAGCAGAGTCTAATAGAATTTCCAATAAATTATGTGCGTTTACTTGTTTATAAACAATAATCAACATCCGTATCCTACGGAAAGCTGAACCAAGTATACGAGTAATGTGTCATATGAGTCACAATCAAGATTCGACCAAGTTAAAGTAAACAAAAAAAACTGTAGGTATATGCATGATGTAATTTACCGAAGTCCGTTTCGTAGAAAACGAACATGAAACCGAGCATTGTATAAACAACACATTGTGACAGGTTTTGAGGCTATTTGAATAGGCAACACAGTGCACCTGAGCATATTTACGTAAACATGTATCTATTACATACGATACGTACTATTCGCTACGCTATGTTTCGCTAGTTATGCAAAGCGTCTTTAACGTTCCTCGCAGCTCCCCTTATCTATTCATAACACGTTTGTATTCGTCTACGAGCTACTTTTTAAATATAATTAGATTAGTGTCAGCTAAGCGTAATCGGTGTGATTTGAATCTGGTCTCCGCACGGCGCAGCGCTTGTAGTGTTTTCGTGAACATTCCCGTAAGTCCCGCACAAACATCCTTACGATTTCGATTACTTCCCGAGCATTCGCCTTAAGCGAACCAATATAAGTGTAAGCTAGAGATCAATACCAACTATACTAAACCGGAGGTCTCTGCTGGTTCTTTTACCGTCCTGCAAGCGACAACATGCTCGGGCTCGGATAACGAGCGGTATAAAGAGCAACTTTTTGCTGTAACAGGGTAAATCGGGTTTCAGCGGCGCTTTTAATGTAATTTAATGTTGTTACTTTCGCGATTAATGTAATTTTTTAACTGGAAATGGGGATAAAGAGAAGATACGCCTTATTAACAATATAGGTCGCCAGGGCGCGTGGGATGTACTCTATACAGGCTTGACAAAATAGGTGTTCCTAAGGGAAATAACCTATGTTGACTACATGACAACATGACGAATAGAAGCTATATAGGCACAATTCAATGTGTCGACGTCAAAGGTATATTTACATCTCTGAACTTTATTCCATTGTAACTCGTAACAAAGTGACATCGGTCGGCCGTATAGTAGGTAGTTTTTGTGTTGCCCTACAATTGTTTATCAGTAACTAACCGAATACGCCCTTGAATAATTTTGAAGCGTAAGAAGTCGTTACTTATGTTTGTCTCAGATTATAACGATAATATAATAATTGTACTGGAATATTTATGTAAACAGTCAAGATGTTTTTTTTTTTTTTTCAGTGCGAATCGTGAATCAAATTTGGTCAGTTAATGTGCTGCGGCATTAATAGCAACGCATTCACTGACCAAAGGTGGACCTACCATTTCAATAATGTTGCTAGTTATGGCTTATGGCTGCCACTGAGGCGGAGATAAGAGGAGACGTGTGGGAATCCACATCTCCTCCGCTGCATTACAAGTATTACAACCAATGGTATTGGTTGATTTCCGCACAGACGTGATGAAAGGAGAACCTCTCATCTCTGCCTCAGTCATTGACTTATATGTTACTTCGTAAATACGGGCGGCATGAAGTGGGCCAGTAAATTGGTGTCAAATCCCGTTGTGCACAACCAATGCGAAGCAGTCGTGCAGTCTAAAGTAACTAGGAAGAAAAAAATCTTGTATATGGAGTTTACAGGCCCGTCTTCAATGCCCTTAATGTGGACCGTGGACCATGGTACCATGGTTTAAATGTTTGGCAGTGTGACTAGTGAACATTTAAGACAAGTCGTCAATGTTGCCGTTCTAAATGCGCCAACGCCAACGGGCGACAAAATGGCGCATCCTCATTTTGGCAGAGGAAGCCGGCACCGGACACTGTAATTAATATCGCGCGAAGAGCCGTCCACTGTTACTATTATATATCTCTGACAAGCTCGTTTGGCCCTCATGAACTAGCCTGACTGACCATTGGTAGATCTTATCTCCAAGAAATAAAGCTTACGAATAGTTAACCGTCGACGATGGCAATACTGTTGACACTTGTTTGTGCCTAGATATATCATCTAGACTTTTGATCTTGTTTTCTGTTTCGAATTCCAACAAACAATACTATACAGTTTTTCCGAGTTTCTAGGCTGCAATATTCGAAAATTTCTCCTTCATATTGTCAATAGTAAATTAAGTTTGCAAACGAAGACATCTACATATATAATTTGACACGACTGTGCTCTCAAGAGAATAAGATATACTTGCAGATAATTTTGAAATTGTATGGTAACTTCTGCCGCTAACTGTATTAAAAGACATTACGTCAACGACTCGACATCGCGACGGAAGCCCAACTCTCTCGACAACTTCAGAAGCACCACTTTACACATATTTTATTCTTCACCGTATTCCAAATACACAAAGATAAACCCAGCTGCATTCCCTTGAGCGCAAAACTATATAATATTAAACAAATAACATATGCCGACTGCCACAGTCTACATGAACACGGCAGACGTGTCCTAAGCTGGGTACTATGTCCCCGAGGTGCTAGAATATTCCCTTTAGCAAAGGTGAAAATTTTGGCAGACAAACGAGATCTACGTCGAGACAGTAGGTCCCAATTGTCCCTGCCAACACAAGTTTTAATAGCACATTAGACACCTAGGGCTTTAAAAAGTGTCTCAGATAGCAGGCTTTTGTTGTGAACACGCGATCTGAAGCTTTGACGAGGCCGTGAATTGTGCCCAGCAGAAAGTTGGATTATCTGCCGTGTGAGAGAATGCTGCATTAGGTTAGTGGTAAAACTACGCCAGTTTGTCTACATAATACAGAATGTTTTTTTTTAATACCGGCAATATTTTGTGATGTAATAAAAAAAACACCCATAAAAACATCAACACCTGATCATGCAGCCAAAATGTATGAACCAGCTGATTTTTCAGTGATTTCGGGGTTTAGTCCCATAGTAGAAGTTGCTCAGTATGACCTACATATACACCTCGCCGGTAATTATAAACTAACCCGCGTAGATTACGGCCTTTATAGGGTCAACAACACTCTTCAGAATACTAGTTCAGGAAGGCTCTAGCCTCTTCGTCCTGGTTCTAAAATAAGGAGTTATTTTTACTTACGCGTTGCTAAAGGCTTTCATAGCGTATCGAGGAGGAAGTGCCCGTTTTCCCTTCGTCGATAAGATAAACATCGTTTCAATTTCCTACACACTTCCGCGAGGCTCACGGGTACGCGAGCTGCTTTTTTTAGTTTCTTTCGAAATATTCGTTCAGATATGTGCGTGGGCAGGTGACACGTATATAAAAATCTTTCAGTACAATATTCTGTCACCAGAACATTATAAATCCTAGACTAGGTAAATATTGTTATTTAGGTATAATGGTTATCTCGCCCACTAACTTTGAATATAGGCATCTGATGATAACATAAAACTCCCCTTTCTAATAACATGAATGGAAAAGTGTTTTTGCTGGTTTTGTCCTTTCCTCGGCTTGGAAACATATCGCCGCGACGTGACTTTTTGCATAAAAGGTCGAAAGTTGGGATCACGAGGGATGCGCAAATTCGTTTTACAAATATTTTAAAGAAAAATAGCATCAGTGACAAAGCTCATATCAAATATGAAAATTCTAGCCAGGATGGCACGAGACAAAAAGTAATACAATTTGCCAACTGAAAGGGTTTTAAGCGTGTCGTTCAAAGGATCGGGCTACGCTGACACTCTGAAAAAACCTTCGTGTCTTTATATTTCATATGGAGATAGGACTTTTTAAAGTGGAAGGGTAATGCGGGGAGCCGGGGCCCATCAATCTAACGCGTAAACAAATCCCTCAGGCGCTTGCGGTAGAATGATTGGCCTCTGATTTGATCGCTCTCGCGTTACGGTAAAGCCGTGCAAGTTTTAAACTCCTATTAATTTATGTAATCCGCAAACTCATGCTAAGAATTAAGAATGTTAGACTACATAAAAAATTAAGAGAACAATTAGGAGAACATCTCTATAATGCGTGAAAACAATTGAATCTGTTCAAATGAACATGTTTTAACGCGCGAACGTAATATCTGTTTCACAACATTCGCGAATTAAAGATACATTACGCACATAATGTGTTCATTAAAAATGTAAAGGGAGACCATTATATTTATGTAAATATAAGGACAAAGAAAACGGAGTACACTTATTAGGAAAAGCCTTCACTTGAAGGCTTGTTAACCAAGTCGAGTTGGTTGTCCGTTTTCAAAGTGACATGTCGCAAGCAAAGAGTTCGTTAGGGGTGTTTGCGATCCGCGTGGCGGTGCCCTGCAGCGTGATTAGATTACCGATATTCCTATCCAATCCCCGCGAGCCTCATGAATCTAACAGGCCTATTCAGAGCCGCTCGTCCCTAAAACTCTGCTCGTATAAGATAATTATTCTTTGGGATAACCGAATCAGCGAGGACGACAGTCACTAGCGAAAAAAATACGATACTTTGATGATAATAAATTGACATGCATACATGATGTAATGTTTTGAAATAAATTTACGTATTTATCATCATCTGAATATTTCAACAGCAATAGGTATTCACTTATGCAAATCCGATTTTTTTTAACGTTACAAATAAAGTCTAATATATGCAACGAAAAGAATTTTCGAAGTAAAATACAATAGCACATCCTTCACAGATATTTTTTTAATAAAATGAGGCCGAATACACCCATGTTAGTGTAAAATTTGAGACTAACACTATTTTGATGAGGTAAGTACAGTCACGGACTTCGGTTGTTGAGCCTTTTAGATTGAACCAAATTAGCTTGAACCGTAGTCCGTGGTCATACGAAAGATACTTCTCAGACACTAGCGGTGGTGTTCACTATATCAAAGAAAATCATCAATTATAGATTTTAGTAGAATATATTTGTACCTTAGAAGCAGCCGCTTACCCAGGAAGGGCAAAATTATAATTCATAGTTTTCTTTTTAAACTTAATCTATCATCTATCTAAAATATCTATTTAATGCAATATCCAGCGACATGTTGGTATATAAGCCATACGTTCAAGATATTTTTGCGCTAAAACATTCTAATATATCACTTGATATCACGTAAAAACTTAGTAAAGCAGTAAGCAAATTACTGTTAAATGCTGTGACTAGTGGAAAAGGAGGACCTCATCGATTGGACTAGGGGATTGAACGGCCAATCGAACATTTGCTTGAATAGCTTTTAATCAACTCCACGTGTCCCTCACAAAAGAAGCAACAACGCTACAGTTGCGACCCTTCCCGAGTGTCTTATTGAGTTGAAGGAGCGTGGCCACTCAGTTTTCCGGGACCCTCCATAAATTATCTTTAGCGAACCGAAAAGAGTCGATAGTTGTTATGATAGGGACACGGGCAATATAACTTTTGGAGGTTAAATAATCGAACTGGGAGTGGGAGCAACCAAATATATTCTTCCGAAATTAGATAATCCCGAACGCGCTTATTTGATAAAAACACACCTAGAAGCAGATACCTATGTTCAACGGAAAATAATGAATTTTTCACAAAGAATAAAGAAATGCGAAAGATAACTACTGCTTCCGGAATGCTCTGTGTCAGTAGACTCAAAGCACGCACAACAATAATAAAGACTACTATTTTCTACAATTCAAATTGTAGTGTACCAGAGCAAACTAGCATATCGTTAGATGAAATAGAACAAACTCACTAATTCTTCTACAAGACTGCAGTCTTGTATTTGGTTTAGTATATGTATGTACCTAATATAGCCTACACTATGCGCTGCAATATCGTTGCATTCGGCAAAGCGCTAGTCAACGTTGCTGTTAAATTGCTATGCAAAACTACAAAGCAACAATGCGCTGAATTTTCCTCTCTGCAATCACCATGTTTTTCACGTTTTGCGACTGCCATTGCCAGTCATTCCGCTGTCATAATCAAACATAGGAATCGACAGCCATACAAAGACCACATCATATTTCAACCGAATGTAACCAAACCAACGTAACAAATTCATATGGCAATCAAAGGCGTTAAAACTTGTTTTCGTATTACTTTTGTTTACCTACGTGGTAAAATAAGTTTCAAATTGATTACAGAGATGTCACACAACCGACATAAAGTTGTATTTAATTGGAGTTTAATTTGCGTACAAGGTGTTTTGAGTAACGGGTCTTAATGATAGTTGTCAGATCGGAAGGCAAATGACATATACGATTTAATAGTTTATAGTAAATGTGACGATGTGATGTATAATAGTAGCGTCGAGTTGCTCAAGGTTCGTCGTGAGCTGTATAATTGACGCCGGAGTTAATGATATCATTGTGTTTATAAATTGAAAACAATCTCTAAATCAACACTCAAGTTCATTTTATTGTGCACTACAATTCTTGTAAATGACATTGGAATACCTCAGTTTGAAGACAATACTGTAAATAGGGATTAAAAGGACCGATTACCGTGTTCATTTCATAGCTTGCGATGGTACAAAATGTACAAAAAAACAAAACGCAACGACAATGACACATCACTGCATATATGTTTCGTCAAAATCCGGTGTGATTGGTTCCTAACGTGACTAGAGACCTGACGGATCACGAGATGTTTCTTTCAGGCGTGTACAACTGTATTATATACCGAGGAAATGTTCTTAAAAGAGCTCATGTTTTAAGAATCGAATCCAATTCTCAAGAGATTTCTAATACACCGACTCACTTAAAGCCACATAAATTGAAGGAAACTTGCCCATGAATATTTCAATACGGTCGCTATAGAAATAACAAAGTATAAAAGAGTAGTCACAGTCACAGTGTCGCCTGAGGGAGCTCAGACTGGGATTAGTTTGAATATTCTTATTACGGCATTGTGGCGAAGGGACAGGTATTGTTGTCGGAATGGGGACATTATTTTAACTACGGGAAGTGGCGCGCCGGAAAGTGATAGGAGAATTTAGTACTTCGACCCTGTTATTCATAAATTGACTAGATATGCCTGTACCCTGCCGCGGTCAATACCGGCGTTAACCATTGTATCGTATCGCGGCCTCGGACTGAAAGGATAAACCATAAATGTATCTCTAGGCGGGCGTATGATATTTTAGCTACATCACGCTGTTTTAATTAGAGTGAAAAGTGAATGTAGGTCAGGGCGTGCATTAAAAGGCTAGTATGCATAATGTTAATACAGTACCTACACCCCCACGCAATTAGGCATATGCTTGATAAGGCTACATCACGCATATCTGTCAACATTAGTAGTCAACCGTAAAAGCTTGCTCGAAACGAACAAAAAAGTTACCTACCTTGATAAACCAATTCAATGAGGTGTCATACGATTATTATTAATAATTCGGATGACATAGGCTTTTTCAATAGACTTCCAAGGAAGTGGTTCCGGGTCACCTTTGTCTTTAATAGGTTTTCAATTCAGAGTCGTACTTAAATTATTTTCAACACTTCGTTCGCTTACTAATTATAATAGCAAATTCTGAGGGCCTACCGCGAAAACCGACATTAGCAAATTGCGGGGATCTTTCTCTTTTACTCCAAAGAAGGCGTAATTAGAGTGATATAGAAAGATGCCCGCAATTTTCGAACTTCGATTTTCGCGGTTATTATAGCCCTGTTGCTAATCGATCCCAGAGCGATCCTAAACATCGAAAATCTAAATTTTGTTATCTGCCTTTACCGCTCGAGTGAGCAAGAGCGTTAGAGAGGCAGCAAACGAAATTCCGATTAGATATTGATGTTCGCGGTAGGCCATCTATAAACTCTTGTACTCACCAGGATAAAAATCGTGGGACTTGCTCATCTTGACCCTCGCACCTGTGTCCTTCTGCAGCTGCGCGATAGTCTCGCCGCCCTTGCCGATGATGGCGCCAGCCACCATTGACGGCACCAGCACCTTGAAGTGGTATGTCGGCTCCACTGCTGAGGACATAAGTCGAAGTTAGACACTGTAATTGGTAGAGGGATACTGTGTTGTTTCTTTTATAGCAAGCTTTGTAAAGAGAATTCAGGCTGGTGCATGCAGATCCAACGAATACGCCCGCTCACTGCTTGCGTGCATAACGTATAGTAGCAGCGTATGTGCAGAGCGAGTGCAGCGAGCGAGTAGCGGTGAATTCGCCCGATCTGGACGGTAGACGCACTTTGAATACCCTTATTATGTATGAATTTTGATAGGCCATAGCAACACATTAGCATACTTAGATTTTTTGTCTATTTCCATCATTGCTTTGAATCTGCACAAACGGAGTTCATTTGAATAACAATTAAGATGAAAAATCGCCGTCAACCTGTATTTTCCGTAGATTGTATATCAAAAGCAGTCCGTTTGTGTAGAACCTATAATTAATTGCCTAGTGATTAATTTGTGTTGTGTAAAAGATAAAATGTATAACAAAAGGTCATTCGGTTGCCTTGAAAGTTTCTTGTATTTTAGATGTGAAATAGTAATATTATTAAAGAATTGCATCATTAACAAATTACTTCTAAAATACATGTTATAAGAAAAAAATAACTTTAAAGTTTATCTTTTTTACTATGAACTTTTTACACGCCTGCATATTGAATAACCAATAACTCTGAAAGCACTGTAATCAATTCACGAATAACTTTTTCCCAATCCATGATATTCATATTCAATGGAATTGAATCTATTCTCAGAGATTCCATATAATCTAATGACAGATTGTTATCGATGGGTTCGGAAATACGTTCCCCGAATAATAAAGTGTTGAAAAAAGCTATTCAATTCACGAAAAGTCGGTACCGCAATGATGGAAGTTATTAACAGCGGCAAAGGGGCTGTACTTTATCTATCTTTAATTTTACAGACAGAAACAGAGGATGCCAGTAAACCCGGCTCTGCGTTTTAGTACTTCAAACAACATTAAAGAAAGGGACTGAACGTTAAACGCAGCACATTTTTAATTGCATACAGATTTTAATTAAGATAACACAGTATCCCAGAGTTGACGAAGCTTGGAAGAATGATGGTGCATTTGTCTTGATCAGTGATGGTCTGAGCACCCTCGTTTCCATGAAACCACATTCTTTAAATTCCGTTCCCGTCCAACACCAGACAACTCAAAATAACGGTGATTGATTACTGAGGGCCCACCGCGAAACACAAATATTAAAATTTTCCTCTATATCACTCTTGAATATTCGAGAAAATTTCGATTTACGTTTTTCGGGGTGGACTTCAGTACCCCTAGTGTAAATTTGATCGACATCATAACGTGACGAACGCGTTTGCGTTAAGTCTCATTTTGTATAGGATTTTGAGTTTCCAAAACGTCCCGCTTGGCGCCGCTCTTTCTAAATCCAATACAAAATGAGACTAAACGCAAACGCGTACGTCACGTTTCGAAATCGAATTTATTTACACTAGGGGTACTGATGTGCAAGTTGCGAAAAGTATTCATAGAGATGAAAATGTATTCGGAAATTTTACCATAAATATAATAGTTCTGCATTTTATAAATGGATTTTCCAAATTTTTCGCAATTATGAAAACTTTCCGCCGGAACATCAATATGATTGATACTCATTGGCCATTTTCAGAGATCTTTGGTGTTCGGGATCCGTGATTTTAAATCAGGTATTCGAGGTCTGATATTCGAACGAGGATTCGAAGCGATAGTATACAGTTGTCTAATGTCAAGAACCGAAAGAGCCACAGAGTGAGGTGCGAATTACTGCGAGCTTGGATGAGTCAGTTGGGAGGTGAGTTGAATCGATACAAATTGGCCTATTTGTGGTTACCACTCCTCGGCACGATGAGTCGAATACATGTGAGCGTTTAGCTATAGATAGTATAGATATACATGTATAATACAGATATTAGCAGATTTGAACGCACAACGCATTTACAATTGTCGTTCAGCAATGATAGCAATAGTAATACTGTACTGAAAATTGGGTTAAATACATCAAGGCAATTTAGACTTTTTAAAACTTCAAAACCTTGCTTTAAAACTGTATTTAAAGGTAGACCTTGAAGAAAATATGACACGGTTATAGTATAGTGTTGTAGACAACATTATACTATAACCGTGTCATATTTTCTTTATATACCTAATTGTCTAAGGTGGGCGTTGACCACACGCTAAGGTATTTGTGTTCATCTCAATTCTTAGCAGTCATGACGCCACTCATTCTAAAACGGAACTGTCGATTTGCGCAGTTATCAAAAAATAGAAACAGGATTTAAATAAATACAAATTGAAATCACGCTTGACGCTTAACGCATCATATGTAGCAAGATGGTCCACAATAGTCCACATAGTCTCAAAGGGAAACGATAATGAATAAAGGGATACCGAGCGAAGGGATGGCCTCGAAAGCAACACCAAAACTGTAATGATGAATTGATCAGGAAATTAAAGCGCTCATACTCAACGAAGAAGAAAATTACAACGTTAAAAAAAATCAATGCTCCAATGACCGTGCAAGCTCAGAAAGACGTTAATACGACGAATAAAATGCTAGCGAAAATTCTAATAGTCAGCATATGAATATTTGCAAGTCACCGACCGCTCCACTTCGTCCATATTTCCTCTAAATCGACAGTGGAGCATACTTCAAACGTCGAAAGCTGGTGCCAAAAATAGTTGCAACTTGCAACGCAGCCGCAACGGTCCGATATTTGCATGCTCAATGGCACTGGCACGAGATGACATTGGCGCTATTTGGATCTATAACACGTGGGCTAGTTTTAGTGACACAGATAATTTATTTGATAACACAAATACAAAACAAACATACGAAATAAAATACGTCGCATCAAAGGGAGTTGTGTAACGAAGCGATATTTCCTGACTTAATTGCTTGCTCCGACTGCGCATCGCAGATCGTAGCATAATGTCTGACATCGGGATACAAAGAAACTAGTGCACCGCCCACGCGGAGTGAATCGAGAGGCGATGCCGCAGCGCCCTGGATGTGCGTTCCCATCGGCAGCGTGAGCGCAGACTAATGGATTTATCTGTTAACCAGTGCAGCGTGGTCTCGCGGTCCGTAACAGCTATGCGTAGTTGGAGAGCGCTCTACCGGAGGTGCCGAGCGTTGAATTCGCCTGCACTCGGGCCGCGATCGGCAACTAGTCCCCTGTTTGACCCCGTTTCTGCGTCGGCCGCGGCCCGGCCACGGCTTTGACAATGGTAATGGAATTGGGACTGCGCTCTTCGAGATGAGGGGCTCTGGAGAGCTGGATGAGTCTAGTGTATTTGACACAAGACACAACTCGGAAGTGATTGGACGGAACTTGTGATAAAAACGTTTGGTTTTGCGGTTACTGTCTCATCAAAGTCCTCACGACACAGGCTTGACCTAGTGTTAATCTAACCACAATGTATATAAAATTTATATTTAATTACCTACTTTTGTCAATCCTGCCCACTCTACCTACCTAGTTAATAAAGAAATTTTGTATTTGTAAAACTGTTTACGCCTAACTGAAACCCCTAATCAGATAACTATAAGGAAAGAATGTGTAACTAACTAGGCAACCAAATAATGTATTTTCCTTGTTGATTGATTATCTAAATTGGTTCCCGTGAGCAGCAGAGTGCCGTTAGGGGAGTTGCTAAATAAACTTTCAAATAAGCTTAAAATCTTGATGACATATCGCTGTGACACCATCAACACATAGATTCCTGACAACAGAATGTTCTTGGGACGAACATAAAAGATTACAACATAAATAACAGGTGGCCCCGCCTACATCCATCAGACGCTACAATTAAGCTTTACATTTGCGCTCTCAACACGATGGACACTTCTGTTTCATGTTCGTACATTAAACGAATTGCGCTCTACATTACTGCCCTTTTTACGGCTATCTACGCATTTAATAATGGTTTTGTTCTTTTATATAATACTTAGTAAGCTTTACAAATAAAACGCGCATAGTGACTTCTAGTAGTAAGTAGTCATACATACATTATTGCAGAAAACCAGAGAAACACATTATCTTCACTCGAAATTTGTACAAAGGCACACTTTTGTCGTTAATCTTGTTCAGCTAACTTTGAGAAACTACGATACGCTGCGACATACTTACTGTAGATTTGAAAATGTATAAGACAGCAAGAGTTACGTAAAACATTTGAGACGTAAATATACTGCATACATACTTTAGTAAAATAAATAAATGGATACACACGAAGATAACAATGACTTGTTCATTGCAATCCATACTATTGCGTTATCTGACGTTTGACAATGAATGGCTTCTTCATTCGTTCACTTAACATTCACATTCACACAATTCTCACGAGCATAGCGTTAGATAAATTATGTAACGCATTAGTTCCACACCGTTCCAGTAATCTAGAAACCTAGAACTTGCCGCGGAGAAAGTAATCAGCGCCGAGGGCGCCATTAACACGTGCTCCACTACACTAGCCCGAACAGTCGTATGAGCTGTAACGTTCATAAGGACATAAGGCTTTTCGGCAGAGGCTGCAGCCTGCATTCAGCCTTTCAGCCGAGCACCTGTCTCCGCCTGACGGCAGCCGTCACAACTATGAAAGTTCTCGCTAACAATGCCTTTCAACTTGCATTTTCCCTTAATAAACATCGCTACTTATCTACACGCTGATTTCTCTCAGTACTGAACATTTTCATGGAAATAAAATCAACGCTTTATCTAGCAAGCATGAAAAGGAAAACGTCGCTCAGCTCAGTTTTTGTTGAAAATTCTGCGCGAAGTATTTGCTTCGCTTGAAAATTTTGCAGCCAGTTTGAACTCTGAAGAAATCGATTAGTAAGGTGTACTACAAAGGAGGATGAAAGCGAGAGAACTTGACTTTTCTCAACTTCTGCCGCGTTTGTGCAGAAGGAAGTTGAAGCTTTATCGATAACTTAAGGTTTAATTTATTCATGGAATAAACATTTCTGTTCGAAAAGGCAATAACAATTTACTTTATTAAGCCGCAGCTTTCCTGTGGTTCTGGAATGACTTCACAAAGCTCAGTCGTAAACTTTTGGTACATCCTTTATGAAGAAATTAGTTGAAGACGGTATTCTCTGCGTTGAATAGCGTGTCAGAGTTATACTTTAGAAGTATTAAACGTGATGTGTTGTAGAGAACCATTAGGCGTACGGGGTAGAAGCAGGTCAATCGAGAGCAGGGTGTCGAGTAAGGCGCCATCAGAGTTCTGCGGGAGAAGCTCCAATAATATCGTTACTTAACGGCGTTCCTTCAATTCGCCGCACTGCGAAAAAACTTTCATCTGAGCATTTGTCGTTGTCTCAAAGTGGTCAAAGGGGACATATAAAATAACTTAAGCCACTTAAGGGATCGTTCTGCAAACAATTCAGGAATATTAAATTACGAAGGTGCGAACAGAAAGGTTCCTTTTTAGGGTTCCGTAGCCAAATGGCAAAAAACGGAACCCTTATGGATTCGTCATGTTTAGTTTAGTTTAGTTTATTTATTAACCATAATGTAACATGATCATTACATGGTATGTCAGTATTTCACAATATTCTACACTATGAATTTACTATACGAAGTAAATACGATTAATAATATTAAAAATCTATTTACAATTTGCTTCAATTAAAATATTTTGTAATGATAAATATTCAGTAATCGAATAGAAGGCATGGTTTTGAAAAAAAGTCTTGACCGTGTTTTTGAATACATTATAAGGTAAATCTGTGACATTTGTGGGCAGTTTATTAAATAGCTTTATTTTTATGAAAATTCCCTGTTTTTGACACTTTTTTAATCTAAGTGATGGAAGTATTAGTTTACTACTGTTCCTTGTATTATAATTGTGACAATCCGAACGCTTAAGTAAAGTGCTTGCATTCTTGTGAATTTCCAACACAGAGTTGTATATAAACAATGATATGACCGTCATTACCTCAAGCTTCACAAAGTAGGTCCTCGCAGATGTGCGCCAATTTACCCTGTCTGTCTGTCTGTCTGTCGTGATGTCTGTCTATCTGTCCGTCCGTATGTCCGAGCCACTTTTTTCCGAAACTATAAGAACTATACTGTTGAAACTTGGTAAGTAGATGTATTCCGTAAACCGCATTAAGATTTTTACACAATAATAGAAAAAAAAAAACAATTAATTTTGGGGGTTGAAACTGAAACTCGATTTTTTTTTTCATCAAACCCATACTTCTGGGATAAATCTTTAAAAATGATATTGAGGTTTCTAATAAAAAAAATTAATAAACTGAATAGTTTGCGCGAGAGACAAAAGTGGTAAAATGTGTGCCCCCCCCCCCCCTGTAACTTCTAAAATAAGAGAATGGTAAAACTAAAAAAAATATATGATGTACATAACCATGCAAACTTCCACCGAAAATTGGTTTGAACGAGATCTAGTAAGTAGTTTTTTTAATACGTCATAAATGGTACGGAACCCTTCATGGGCGAGTCCGACTCGCACTTGGCCGCTTTTTTTATGTCGAATAAACATCGAACGTTTGAGAATTATAAAAACACTTCTCTCGTATTTTATGCACGCGATAATTTAGGTCATAAAAGGTCGTTTACGTCAGCATGTTCTGTGGATCTAGAAGGCCATGGTGACGCGCACGAGTCGCTATTCCAATTGGTTAGTTTTTGTACAAAATAGCGCTAGTGCACGCGAACTATAACGTGTACGAGTAATAGCCCGTTCGTAGTAGGCTAGTGTCACAGCGATCAATCGTCGCTCGTCGCGGGGTTATCGGAGACTATCTATAGACGTCGTTAACGTCGATACCGGCTGCGCGAGCGCCGACCGGCTTTAGAATTGGTAATGAGCTAGCTCATCGAAATTGTAATTCATTCCAAAACTAACCCCGGCCAGCATTTGTAATGTGGCGTGGAATGTGATATAACAGAAAACTTTGTATCGTATTGTCTCGAAAAATCTGCGCGTTGTTTACCAAGAAGTTGTTCGTTTCATCTTTGTTAATATACCGTGTTTGTAAATAGGATATATTCGAACGGGATAAGGAAAAGGCGAACCTAGCATCAAGCCGAACAAATAGCTAATAAAAAATACTAAAGATCTAACTTTCCAACACAATAAATCAGTAAATTCGGGCCGGCCTAAAGGATCAATAAAATGGGGCAAGCCGTTGGGCGATAAAATCAAACAATTAAACCGAATTTACTATCAAGTCGTAAATACGCAAAAAGTAAACAACGGGCGGGAGTCACTCCGGGCCCTCTTGATGGCAATCTTCTTTAAGGGCGATAAAAAGTAGCCACTTTGTGTGCAAGTTGCTTCGGCCCGAGGCGTGGCGCCAACTAGTTTTAAAACTATACCGTAGGATGTCCATTAGAAGCCCACAGCGCGCCAAACTTGTTAAAGGAACTGTAAAACTACTCGGTACTTCGGCTCGGCGAATGCGGTTACACAATCTCAGTACGTAAATTCCTCGTTCTCAAATCGACCTTCTGACAAATTACCGATGCTCTACTGTCTATAAATCTTACAAAAGCACTGAACGACCGCTGTTATCTTTTGTCACCGTGTCATAAAACCAATACAAACGTAACCTACACGTGTGTTTGCCCATTAAACTGTCAGCAGTAGGAACACACACCCTAACATAAACAAGGCAAGATCGAGAATGGCTTGGGGAGCATCAAGTATTATCATTTGGCACTCCGTATCTAATGAAATACATCGCTCGTCAATGCCAACATTAACCGTGAATGTCCAAACGTATAAAACTGGTGGATGGGTGTGAATTTTGGATATTGTTTAATCAGAAATTAAATTGGGCAATCAGAGTTCTTAAGTCAAGGTAATATTTGACTTCTCACGGCACACGATCATTTGTATCAATCAAAGTGAGATTTAAGACGTGAAGGTCTTAGGTCCTACATTCCAATTCGTACAAAACTGAAACATAATCGATTACCTCCCAACCCGCATCGATTCTCCACGCCACGACTTGCTTTCATCGAGATAAGAAAACTGATAGGCTTACTAAACCAATGGGATGGTAATGAAGGTCATACCTCTTATCAAAACATCCTGCCAAAATCTTTCGCTATCTCGACGTAGGTGAGTGAGGCAAAACTATTTCGGCAATTCGTGCGATAGTGTCACAGTGACATTAATACACTTTGGTTGATAAAGGTTCGAAAATGTAGGTCAGCTCAGCACAAAGCGTTACGCAGGTTGTAATACTGTTGGCGGTGAGGCTGAGTGGATTACACGTCATTCTAATGCCTCTCGAGGCTACCTCGAGTGCTGAGGACACTCGCGCCTCCCACGAGCCTCCACGGGCGATTAACCTGTTCACTCGACTTTCTGGGTTAAGCATTTTTCCGCACCGAGAATCTTCAACTCATCGTTAACAGAAATTTTAAGGGATCCACAAAGATGTTCAAAAGATGTCGACGTGTATGCAGCCTGGCAAAAACTACAACGAAAAGACACATCACTGCGTCTATGACTCTGCATTAAGTTCCGCTGTGTGAAAGTTTGAAGACTTCCTAGACAGGCGGATCCCCTGTTATCTCTCTAAACCTAATCAAAAAGCAGCAATGCGCTTAGCTTACGTAAGAACAGTACTGCTGGCTGACATCATAACGCCGCTAAAAAACGAAAGTATGCTGACCCGTACAGTCCCACACGACGCGACTGGCATCCGAAACACTCCCCGTGCAGAGTACTTATTTGATTTGTTGCGGCGATTAACTTTTACGACGGAATATAACAATGTCGAGACCACTATGGTAAGAACGTTTGTTTATGCTAATATTATTGCTCTAACGTTCTAAAAGTCCACAAAAGAACTGTAACAAGCCTGTAACTTAATTAAAAAAGATTATCTTTTAAAGGTATTAATTATACAATTTCAAGTTTGTAATTTAAGAAATTATATGCTGGGAGTAATCTCTCGATAGGCCTAAAGGCTCTCAAACGATTACATCGTAAAAGTGGAGTGAAGCGAATATGGCGGGCCCGGAGCCTCCGCAATATCCGGCGGAAGGCCGAAAGGAACGGGAAAGCAGAAATGATAAAGCCGCGGGCGAAAGCTCTCCACACAATAACAATGTGTGTTTTGTTTGATTTTATGAGTTGAATATTGGTAAACGATGGAAAGGAAGCCATTTTCCTTGTGTTCAAAATGCGGTTGATGTTGAGTTTAACATTTTTGATCAATCCGATTGTTTTAAGCATTTGTATTAAATACAATTTTATGGCTTGGAAATGATAACTCAAGTGTATAGAGTACCTACCGCAGCCTTAAAACTTGACTTAAGGGAATCTTTCATCAGAGAATTTAACCCAGAAGAAAGAGTTTGCGTACAAGCCATAGATTTTGGATCATTATATACGCTACTACACTAATATAACTGCGAATTACTACTGACAGTTGCAGAATGGGTTTTGAAGGTAATTTGTGCAGGATTTTACCATTTAGAAAAATAAGTAAGCCAGCTTCTTAGCTGTTGCGGAAAGCAGATAGTTAATTTTACTAAACGGGATTTAATCGCGCGTACGCGCGGGAGTATATTTACGGCGGAGTGTGTCGCAACACCCATGCTCCGATACACGCTATTAATTGCGAGCTTAATTACAAAATGAGGACATACAGTGTAGTTGACACTCAAAACCGTTTAAACCTGCGGCACTCCGAGAATCACGAATGCCAATATTAGTACCCATTGCAAACATCCTTTTGTACCTACTTAAGACACAGACTCCTCCCAAAACCAGGCGGGTGCCAAACTAAGTTTGGAGCCGTTCCTGAAAAGGCAAAGAAAACAAATGCTTCCATAGAAATCTATAGAAAGTGTACCCAAAACAGTTGTTCGTGACTCGTGACTTTTGGTATTTGCCAAATACATACATACTGCCAGACTTTGGCACAGTCCACACTGACAATTCGGAAACTTTATTGTAATGACATTAAATCCACCGATGGTCAGATAAGTCTTGTTGTTAGTACATGGAATATTGCTATTTGCCATTGGTGCGCGCGCAGCTTGTTGTGACAATTCCGCTTCTAAATGCGCATCGATAATACTCATAAACATATAACTCTTACTTATCCTGATGGCTCCTCCTTTTTAGACTCTAAGCCAACTAGATTTCGGTCTAAGTTTCAATGGCAGCGTGTTAGGTGAATCTTTTTTTTGCGTTAGGTAATAGTGTAACCATTACGTGTTTTCACGTAATTATAATTGGTGGTAGCGCAATGTGTTGTTTAGTAAACCGATGTTTGATTTTAGTATTTTTCCTTCAAATGCTTCGAATTTCAAAATGTACTAAAACTAGTAAGACGTGCACATATCAAAGTAATTAATTACGCCGCTATAACAGGGAACTCATTAGTGCAGTCATCTGAAATGTGTGCATCCACCTTGTTAAAAATATGTAAGTTCAGCTTTTATACCATTTTTGGTAAGAGTGTGAAGACCTCCCATATTTTTACTTTAACGCGAAGATGGAATGGAATGGAAATGTGTTACAATAGTGAAGTGCCCTGACTTTCTTTGTTGCTTTCTAATATTTTAAGATCTTTTTCAAGAAGTTTGCAGCACATTCGAAACACCTTACTGTGCATAGTTTTAACCTAATAGCAAGTTTCCAACTTCCCGGGGTACTTGTAAGGTTGTCTGGAAGAGATCGCTCTTTAGCGATAAGACCCCCTGTTGTCTGCCTCTACATTTAATCAATTGTTTATTTTCTTGTATCTTTTTACTGAGGTGTGCCAATAAAGAGTATTATATCTATCTATCTAATTTAAAATAAAACAAGGTTCACATTAACACAAAAACTGCTTTTGAATTTATTAAAATAGTTCTCGTCTAATAATACACAGATTGGTATTTAAATAATAAATAAATAAATATTATAGGACGTTATTACACAAATTGACTAAGTCCCACTTGCTTGTGTTGAGGGTACTTAGACAACGATATATATAATATAATATAAACACTTTATAAATACTTAAATACATAGGAAACCACCCATGACTCAGGAACAAATATCCATGCTCGTCACACGAATAAATGCCCTTACCAGGATTTGAACCCGGGACCATCGGCGTCGTAGGCAGGGTCTCTATACACTAGGCTAGACCGGTCGTCAGTTGAGTGACCAAAAGGATTTAATAAATGCAACTGCGTGTCTCTACCTCTACGAAAAACCCTGCATATTCCCGAAAATGTCGGTGCATCTCACCCAAACGACCTACCGTGAATATCAAAAATCTATTTCGTTTTTATTTGCCTCTCTCTTGTTCTTACATATTTCAAATAGATGAACGAAAGAACGAAGTTGGTTCGCTGTAGGCCATCAGTTTTCGCAAGCCCGATATTCTTCATCGGGCCTTGATAGCTGGAGGCCTGAATTATTGAGGTCCCAGAGCGGACACCTGTGCTCAAACAAAGCTAATGAAACGAGCCCCGATTGAATTCTTTATTTCCTTTCGTTCCAATCATAACTCGTTAAAGTGATGATTGCCTTTTGTTATTTACTTAATACAGTTTCCTTTCAGTAATAACGTTTGTAGGGTTGTTTGTAAAATTTTCATACTAATAAAACTAATAAGTATTTTAGACTTCCGCTACACATTTCCGGAAATAAATGGACTTGGTTGGGATCAAGTAAAAATTTATAATAATTTCAAACATGGTAGATTTGCTAGAGATTTTCAAGAAAAACTTTGATGTAGGCTACCTGTGATGCCTGTCCAAGTGTCCACTGAGGCCGAGCGAAGCGGAGATGTGGGGAACCAACCAATAGCAATTGATTATGATCCTGCGTAGCGGAGATTACAACCAATGCTATTGGTTGAGTCCCCACATCTAGGCTCCGCTTTAATGGCCAAGCAGAATTAGAATAGAGAGACACGAATAATTTACATTTTGATTCTGAGCATTTCAAAAGGTAATCTGAGTAATTGAACTGTCCGATGTAAAAATATGAAATTGGAACGATATTTAAGTTTTCCGTTTATGAAGTTACGCCGCATGAATACTTCAAAATTACAAATACGTAATTAAAAACTGATTTTCGATAAACCGTATGTTTTTGCGAGGTAATAAGGTTTACGAGTTACGAATCGTTCGATATTTGTGGACAATGTTAAAATAAAAAACGTCTAACAAATGTATAAATAGCCATTAGCTGATAAGACTGTGGCTCGAAGCGTAGCTCTCTTGGCTGATACGTTATCAGCAAGGAGCAACTATCGCGAATTATAAGCCAATTTACACTCGTATCGCAGACCCAATTGTAGATCCGGAGCGATAATGATAAGAGTGGGGTCGGACGCGAGCGGTTACCCAGAATGCATTTATAGTCGTCGCAGTACAGTAGACGTCAAAAATATGTTTACACTTTTGCACCTTGCTCCTTCGTAATAAGGCGAAAAATTTAAGCATTTCTTTGATGTCGACTGTACCAAGTGGCGAAACTGCAGTTATAATGACATCCCTTTCAATTGCGCTAGGTCTGAACAAGCATGAAAGAGATATCATTATGCGTCGGCCGCCAATTGGTATTGCGGTTAGTATAGAGCGATGGAAGTCTAACCTAACTCTAACGGACTTTAAAGTAACGAAGTCTGTAAGTGTACATTTTTGATTTTTTTTTTATACTACGTCGGTGGCAAACAAGCATGCGGCCCGCCTGATGGTAAGCAGTCTCCGTAGCCTATGTACGCCTGCAACTCCAGAGGAGTCACATGCGCGTTGCCGATCCTAGCATTCCCCCTCCCCCTCCCTCGTTGAGCTCTGGCAACCTTACTCACCGGCAGGAACACAACACTGAGTAGGGTCTAAGTGTTATTTGACTGCGGTTTTCTGTAAGGTGGAGGTACTTCCCCAGTTGGGCTCCGCTCTAGATCTGGAATGATATCCGCTGTGCTGTGCTGTGCACAAAGCGAGATGACATTCACAATGCCCATACCTCTCTTAAATTTGTTTATTGTAGTATTACCAAAATCGTTCACTGAAACTATGTGTAGAGTAAGCTTGATCTGACTCTATCTAATAGATGATAGATAAAATTCGCATTGCTGTCTTAATACGCGGCAATTTGATTTCATTAGAAAACATGTACAGTCGACTCTCGTTAATTCGAAGAACTTTTGAAATATTACAAATTATCGAGAGTTTGGAATATCAAATGGTTTTAATTTTTAAGAGAAAAAATATAAAAGTTAGAATTATTGAGTAATAGTCAATTAGTCACTATTTATTAACTGCTGATGTCAACCAGTGGTGCTATTGCTGGTTCTTCGTATTTCGTAATTATAGGCTCATTATCCTGATGTTCTTTTAGAAAACCGATTTTTTTTTAAGCAATTAAGAATCCTTAGTGGTGTTACACCATGCCTTTTCAATCAATAAAAGTCAAGCCTTTATACTTTTTAGGACTCATAACTAACACAAACTTTAATCTGTATACATAACCAACGAAAGAGTAACTGAAACTAAACTAAATAAACAAATTAGTACGGAAGTGTGTAGAAACCATTACAGTAACAAAATGTAGGGTACTTACAGCTGCAATCTGATAACTTTGAATTGTCGAGTGTTTGACGCCTATGAGAATTAAGAGGAATTCCTAGTTGCGATTTTTCCATACAAACGCCTCGACTGTTTCCTCCCTGGATTTTTATCCTAGAGCAATATCTTTTTCAAATAAGATCAATATTATAAATATCTGAGCCTCTATGTTTTGCTTTTTTGGATTACTTTATTTTGAAGAAACTTACAGCGCCTCGAAAATCGCAAAAAAGGCTCTATTGAATTGGCTGCAAAAAAAACATGTATGCTCGTTTGCTCGTGTAAAAAATATTGTTTATTAAATTTATAATGGCGTATTGTGCAGTATCAACCTGCATAAATAACAGCTGAAAAAAGCTACCATTTCATATTCACTAGTTTATTCATTCGCGGTAGAAGTAGTCTGTAATCGTTAAATTTAATATTGAGAGAAGCATGACAACAAAATCAGAATAGTCCTTATTCTTATTTTATTTAGACGACACGCGAACTCATATGCGATTTTAGTTACATTGCGGACTATTGAGGTTGCAACCAATTCGGCCGACCGATCAAATACCGCAATGTAATGAAACTCGCATACGAGTTCTCGCACCGTGTACATGAGCCCTATGACTCGAAAAAGACACGTGTTTTCTACTGGGACAGTAAAATGTCAGAACTCTACATCTTATACTACATGTTACTCTGACAACGATGTCCAGTGGATTGAAAAAACTGAATTCGTCTGTGACCACCTGTAACGTAGCACTTAATCAATACATTTCAGTTGGTAATGTACGTACAATTAATAGGTCTGCAACGAACAGTTTGTCAAGCTGAATCAACAACCAACAAGCGAACTGTTGAGCAAGTATTTAAATTGTACGATTTAAAGTAATTATATCGCGAGTATTAATACATTTTATCCCGGACGTTTCATTTGATAAAAATAGTTATTTTACACGAAAAGTAAAATATGTTATCGTAATCTATTATCCACGGTTCTAACACTTTTTTGCCGGCGATTGACCAAGAAAAAGGGTCACTCCGCCAACAATGTTAGGTTTCTACCTATTTGAGTCGATCATATTTACAATTTTGGCCACATTGTATAAGTTCCATATATCTTTTACTTTGTTCCTTTAACTTTGGCAGAGAAGTAGGGTGCGGTAATATAGACGAGATGAGAGCTGTGAAAGCAATTGATACCTGCGTCACATAGTTTCTGATTAGTCTGAACACAACATGCCGCACCTACATCTACTATTACTACGCGACCATCAAACGTTTTACGACACAACCAATTTCTCTAACATCCCGAATAGTAGCCAAGAACAGTACATAAATAATGCGATGTAACAACATTTTTAAATTAACGTCATTCGTTCTATGCATATGTACACCGACTGAACAAGACACGCGCGCCCTGCTGGCACTTTTCCACTTCCCCAGCCCTGAGCAAGCTCTTTAGAAGCACCCATTATGTAGCTTGTCTTTGGCAAATTTTATCTTTGACCACTGTGTAAACAAATCTAAACCTTACTCCTCGGACACAAGATCGTGTCGTGATCGTGTTGTTACAAGGCAGGACACCATTTTTACGTGGCTTTTACTCTCGTCGAACGCAGTGTAAACTATTTCTCGTAAAATCTTAAACGTCGAGCGAAAGTACGGCCTCTAGATGATTGCTTGCCCTATTTCTGTCTTTCCAAGCAAAAACGACTTAACGACATGTCGGACTTGTTCAAATTTGCGACTTTCTTGTAAGATGGAGTTCCTAAACGCTGCCTTTTCAGAGCTCCGTGGCGCTTTCAGGCCTTCCGGTGCACGCCGTTTTGCTACGATTTCGTTTCGCGTCCGGTGCTGCGAATTACTTCAGCTCCAGTTTCCAGCACTCGGAAGGTGTTTGCGGAAATCATCGTGAGCCTTAGCTAGCAGTCCACCCCCCACGATAAGCGAGGAGCGAGTGCTTTCTTTGCGGATGACTAGAGTGTTTTCACTAGGAATAAGACCCCTAATAGCGGCGTTTATATTGATTGTCAGCATGAAAACATTACATTGCATTATGAACTTTAGTTGGAAATAGAATATTAATTTGAAAAGTGGCGGATCAGATTACGCGCGAAAAGTATCCACAATACATTATCTAACAGCTTAAAAAAAAAATAAAAAAAAATAGACAAGTCCCTACATGTTGAACAATTAAATAAATAAATATCATAAGGACATTATTACATAAATTTACTAAATAAGCTGAATAAGCTTGTGTTGTGGGCACTTAGACAACGATATATATAATATATACATATTTATAAATATTTAAATCCATATAGATAACACCCCTGACTCAGGAAATATCCGTGCCCATCACACGATTTGAATCCGGAATCGGCTTCATAGGCAGGGCCACTACCCACTAGGCCAGACAGGTCGTCAAACAACAACTACTGTACTGTACTGTAATATATACTTTTGAATGTAAACTGTAGATTTATCTCTATTTGGAAAAATATTCCAGGGTGGCAGGAACCTTTGTTTTATCCTTCCATTCAATAAAATTCCTTGATTGTGGGTACTATCTATCCCATGGCGCCAGTACACATCTTCAAAAATAATCTTACCACGGTATATTACGCATAGGTAAGAAATATTATTAAGACCGGTTCAATTTAAGATGAGAATAATCGACAATGGAACCACATAATAGAAGTTTTGTAAAAAACGGGACGCCGCGATCACGTTCTGTCTTGAACGCTGCATTGCGGGCGTCCACGTACGAGGGCACTTTATTTACCACTTTGCATTTCATTGCGCCAAACCTCAGTTTTATGCTTCTAGCCGCGGAATTGAGAATTCGCAAGGGAACTTCACTTGATTTACATCAGTGCCGGGAGTTTTTTCTTCTTCTTAGTTTACAGGCAAATGGAAACAACAAACGATGACGCTAACGGTTACGTAATCAGCTCCAGTAGTAGCGAATGAGACTAATGCGTCAAAATAAGTACCATTCTCTAAAATAGATAAGTCTCTAAATGTTAATAAATAAAAGTGTAGCAGATACCAACTTTCAACGCAAAATGTAGAGATACAGTTCTATTTGTATTATAAGATGCCGGCAGATATAGTAATGGCGCGTTGTTCTATCCGCTACTTGTATAGACGAAGACTATATGTAGGAAGCACAGAGCTTTTGAAAATATGCCTCATAAATATTCAACTTCAGGTTTTCTACTACCAAGAGCACAGGGTCAGCTTTTAACATATTTTTATAAAACGACAGGACTTGACAGATGGTATTAATAATGTATGACTTGTATCTTTATCGATGAACCTTTGAACCTCTCACTAAAGACACTCGAAGAATTAATAAAAATTCAATCGTCAAAAAACTCGATCGTGAAAATCCAACAGTCAGACAGCAGACACAAGACGTATTTAATAAAATAAATGATATCTTCATACACTCTTTATCAAAATAACACAGGTACCTATTCCCAATGTTGTTCCGGATAGTTCCTAATGAACATCCAGACGATTGCACAACCAGCATCAATGTCAACCAGAATCGTGTTTACATGCATGGCTAATGCAGGCATCATAAATTGACGATAACAACCATCTGATACATACAAACTGCAATTAATAACGAGCCGCGGTGACGGTCGTCCCGAGGGGCGTGTTTAGCAAGTTAGCTGCGATATTTGTACTATTTGTAGTTGCACCAAATTGACATGGTCAGTCAGCAATTGATATTTTTATTTTATTTTGTATTAGCGACGGTGTGGTTTGTATCGATTTCTACGAGTATTTTCCCGTGATCAGAAAACGCTAAAAATTGCTGAAAAAGTGCGGTGTACCTACAAGATAAAAAAAAAGGGTTAACCCGCTTCTATGGGACCATTGGGGGTGAACGATAGCATCACAAAAAAAATTGGATTGAAAACTTCAATCCTTCTGAAAAGTAGGTATATTAGGAGAGCCTGTAAGGTCTGCATGTGATGTAATCAAGAAGCCAACGACGCTCGACATTGATTCATTATGTTCCCGCGAAGTTCCCTTGACATTTGGGCAAATCTATCACTCGTGGATTACCGCGCCCGCCATGATGTCACGGCTCGCGGAACTCAGATAAGTGCCTCCGCGGGCTAAGCCTCGCAACGCTAAGATCCCTAATGGGGATCAGTACTCCTGAAAGATCGATACAAAGGGCAGTCTTAGGTAGGTAATTGCTTAATCCTTTTGTTATAAGATGTACAAAAGCTTGTAAAAAAAGCGCTAGTAGCCTAGCGCTAAGAGCTTGCCACTTGCAATCCGTTGGTCGCGGGTTCAAACCCTGCTCCTACAAATGAGTTTTTTGGAACTTATGTGCGAAATATCATTTGGTATTTACCAGTCGCTTTTCGGTGAAGGAAAACGTCGTGAAGAAACCGGACTAATCCCATTAAGGCCTAGTTTACCCTCTGGGTTGGAAGGTCAGATAGCAGTCGCTTTCGTAAAAGTAGGCACTAGTGCCTACTTCACTCCTTGAGATTAGTTGTCAAGCGGGCCCCAGGTTCCGATGAGCCGTGGCAAAATGCCGGGACAACGCGGGGAAGAACAAAATTTCCAAGAATTTATAGGATTGCAGACTAGATTTCCTAGTCCCATGTCTTGACCATAAAACAGTAAAGTCAGCAAGTAAACGTTTCTGTACGATTCAGCCTTTTATAGCAAAAAATAAAATTTCGTACTTAATATGAGTTTCTGGCCGACTTCGTAGTGCTCGTAAGGCCCGTCTTTATTAAGTAATATACATATAAGTTAACGGAGGCGACTGGGAGAAACCTACACGAAACTTCTTCCAAAGAAAACACAACATAACGACATTCTTAACAACTATTTGGTTTGCCTATCTTGGAGAGAAACGTGGACAAGTTACATTCGACAATAACAACCAAGGAAGTGCCTTTACCCTGCCTGATTTTGAATAGTTATAAAAATAACAAGTCTTCTAAACCTACTTCGTATGTAAAAAAGGTTTCGGCAAGTCCTAGCGCAACTGTGCCCCCATCGGTGAGGCACGCTGGAGCTATGCGCTCATGACGCAAGCCCACGATCATACACCTTGCACTGACTCCTACAAAACCTTCAACACAAGCGACCACCGCGCAAACTAAACACAACCTTACGCCACAAACGATAGGATGTCTTATCAGCGCACACGTCTGCAGTGCACAGCCGGCAATGACCTTGCCAGTCATCACGAGCGAGACCTTCACACAACTTAGTTAGCTAGATTTTTTGCTTACAATTTTGATTACATATCAACATTTAACAGGTACAATTTATACATAATAACTATTTTCATTCATACATGGAGTTACATTAATAATTATATGGATAATGTGCCAATCTATGCTCCTACATGCTATGTTCGCTGACAACTGGACTACCAAAATAAACAGATGGCCAAATACTTACTGAGGTGACGTTACTGAATAATGATAATGCAAATAAATGTTATGTTTGAATCGTTTGTTAGTTCAGAAGATGTATGACTCTCAAATAAATAAAGCGAATTAAAAGCTTAGATGTGAAATAAAAAATTTCAAGAAGAATAGATTGTGAGTAACCAAATAATAATGGTCGAAAACTGTACACTGAGTGATCACACCAACGATGCGGCGACTAAGCCATGATGGACGCGTGAGCTGCGACATGGCGGGACACCAGCAAGAGCAGAGCTGCACCCCGCCACCTCTCACACGTCCCGCCCGCCCCATGACACTTGCCTTGTGTTGACATTGTCACTACTGTGTTATCTCATTCTTATTCATAAAAGGACTTACAGGAAGTGATAATAGTGGCACAAATAAATATGATCTAGCAGTAAGTATTAACCTAATGGAATGAGTCTTGAGTGAATGTGTTGGCAGAGTGTGATGGGGTGAGCGGGCTGTGAGCCGGAGGAGCGGTGAGCGGAGCAGTGCCCGCAGCATGCGCCACAACAACCACAAAGCCGATGAGGAGCGAGAGATGTAGACTGACGACTCACCGAAATGAGACGTAATATTGCCATGGCCGTTGGCCAGAGGCAAGGCCGTCACCAGGTCTTGCACTAAAAAACAACGACTCTCTTTTAACATTGCATACATTATAAATTACTACTAAAGTATCACAAGATTGCACAATACGTCAAGTTCTTATCGACCAATGTCGAATTGCTTTGATAAATTAAGTAAACCGCTCTGCGCTAGCCTTATCAACATAGGGATTAATGCTTCGTGTTACTGCAATAAAACTAGCTTCGGCGTTGACGGCTCAGAAAGCCTAATGCGAAACTTCAGACGGTAACTTTAAAGTGCACAAATACGGATCAACCTCGATTCTTATCAATCAAAACAGTCGAAATTATTTCGGAGCCGAGACTCGACACGGCGCAGTTAAAGAGGTCGAACTGATAGCAGCAATTAATTCTGATAAGAATCTAGTCAGAGTGGGTTGGCGCTGCAGAGCCGCAAGTTCGCCAGGTCAATGTTAAGCCCTAGCCGCTCGAAGTTTACGCATTCAAGTAAAAACAACATACCTATGTTCTAGTAGTAGTAGGTAGGCAGGTATAGTGAGTACAGGAAGGCGCCACTCACCGGAGCTGAAGTGCGACCTCTTGACGTCGCCATTCTCAGAGTCCCCGTCCAGCGGGCGCTTTCTGGAGTCCGTGATCTCCGGACTGGAGCAAGTATCCATTCCTGTGTCAGCGGCCATGTTGAATTTCAGGGTAAAACTTTAAACTTCTCTAGCATAATAATTCCCATTACGTAATTGCCTAATATTGCATATATGGGTGTCGCACTTCGTGTTATTAAAACATCATAAAATACACTTAACACTTAAACAACTAAAACGGGAAAAATTTAAGTTTGAAATGATCTAGTTACTAAAATAAGAAATGAAGTGACACAGAGTTGTTACGTCTAAACGTTGTGTGAACGTTTGTCGATACTGCCACTGTTGTGTGGCGCTGCCTGGGCCTCTAGGCCAACCTGAAGCTAGCCGCGGGTGTCACTTGCTAGAGTTGCCAGCATTGTAGTTTGACAGCAACCAGCTGATAAGATTAGTGAAGTGAAACATACAATTAAATCTATATGAATCTTATTAGAAATTATTATATTCTGTTCAGTATAAAATATACATCACTCGAAAAACTCTTGCAAATAGTAACAGTTAAAGATGCAAAAAAAAATATTATAATTGGTGGCGATTTTAATGTTAATATTTTAGAAAAGTCTTTGTCTTCTTTCACACTAATAAACCTATTGAAAAATTATAATTTTCAGCAAATTATAAACGAACCTACCCGAATAACCGACTCAAGCTCCTCGTGCATAGACTTACTTTTTACTAATTTCCACAGCAAAAATAATAAGGCTTCTATTAATGAATACGGATTATCTGACCATAAGGGTATTATGTATGAAATACCTAATAATAATAACAATTTAACCAACGAACGCAAAGTGTGGTACACAAACAAAAGAAATTTCACCGATAAAAATATTCAAAACTTCAAATCTTACATAGCTAATATAAATTGGAACATAATTATCGACCGCAAGAAAAACATCCATGAAAACTTTACTTCATTCGCATCGACAATACAAATTGCTTTGGATACGTGTATACCTAAAACTCAAAAAACAATTAAGAAAATATCAAAAGGGAAGCCTTGGCTGACATTTGGTATTAAAACTTCCTGTAAAAATAAACGACTCTTAAAACTTTTAATTTCTAAGACTAACTATCCTGCTCTAAATGACTATTATAAGCGATATGAAAAAATATTAAAAAAAATAGTAACAAAATCAAAAAAGCTGCACTACATACATAAAATTAAAAACTCTGATAACACTACAAAAACAATGTGGCATATAGTAAAAGAGCGAACGAACAAACTTCCCAAAAAAAGTAAACAAAATTTAAAGTTAAAAATTAATAACACTGTAATTGAAGATCCGAACAAACTTGCAAATTACTTTAACGACTTCTTTGTATCAGTGGGCGCGGAGGAGGGAACGAGTACCGACAGCAGCGCTAGCGCACAACGCGCGCCCGCTGCTGGCCGTCCCGTCCTCGCCCCCACCCCCAACTCGCTTTACTTAGATCCAGTTACCGAACACGAAGTCTTCCAGATTATACGCAATTTAAAAAATAAACGAAGCTTTGGTCACGATGAATTACCCCCTATACTGATTAAAAAATGTGCCGATGAAATTACCCAACCTTTAACTTTTCTAATAAACCAGTCTTTCACTGAGGGTATATTTCCAGATTCCTTAAAACTGTCTATAATAAAACCAATTTATAAGAAAGGACAACATACTGATTGCAATAACTATCGACCAATTGCACTTTTACCCACTTTTTCAAAAATTCTTGAAACAGCTATGTCCACACGTCTATACTCATTTCTTGAAAAGTACTCTATATTCAGTGAATGCCAGAACGGATTCAGGAAAAAACATTCTACAACCTTAGCAGTGTATAAGTACATCAGCCAAATTTTGGAAATAATAAATAATAAACAATATGCTGTGGGAATCTTATTGGACATGAGTAAGGCGTATGATAGGGTTTCTCATGATATCCTTTTAAATAAGTTACAAGGTGTCGGGATACGGGGAATAGTGCATAAGTGGTTTGTGTCATACCTCAAAAACCGAGTACAATGTGTAGAAATCGAATACTATGATAATAGAACTGGAAACATAAATAAGGTCAGATCAAGTATAATAAACGTTAAAAGGTCCATACCTCAAGGCAGTGTGTTAGGGTGCATATTGTTTTTAATTTATATAAATGATCTACCAAAAATTATAGATTCACCAAGCGTTTTGTTTGCTGATGATATATCCGTTGTGTTTCCGTGCTCAAGCGTTAGTAACTGTAAATTTTACCTTAATAGTACCCTTTCTAAATTAGAATCTTGGCTAACTGACCATAATCTCCAAATAAACTACAACAAAACCAAAATAATGCAGTTCAGGCCTTATCAAAAACAACCCTTAACAATAGATATTTCATTTAAAAATAATAAGTTAGAATCTGTAAATACGTTTTCATTGCTAGGATTAAATATAGACTCACATATAAATTGGAAGGACCACATACAACAATTAATTAGTAGATTATCCCGATTTACGTATGCACTGCATGAATTAAAAAAGACTACGGATATAACAACTGCTTTAACAGCCTACCATGCTTATGCCCACACCTTGTTCCGCTATGGCATATTGCTTTGGGGAAATAGCACGATTGTAAACAGTCTGTTCACTGTACAAAAAAAGTGTATCAGAATAATAGTAAATATAAAACAAATGCACAGCTGTCGAACCTATTTCAAGGAGCTAGGCATCTTAACACTAACGTGCTTATATATATTAGAAATATGTAAATTTGTAAAAGCCCATAGCAATCTTTTCTTACAAGCCAAAGAACGTCACACAAAACCGCTAAACCTCCGAAACAATAACAACCTCGCGCTACCCACATCCAACCTAACATTATATCATTCAGGACCTCACATGATGTGCACTAAAATATATAACAAAATTCCACAAGCAATAAAATCAATAGCAAAACCTAAATCATTTGAAACCGCCTTAAATAATTATTTATTAGATAAAAGTTATTATTCTTTGAAGGAGTTTTTTGAAGATACCTTTCCGACAAAATAGAAAACTAGTTTTTTTTTTTTTTTTTTTAGGTTTATTTTTATTTTTACCTACATAGCTGTGCAATGTAATGTAATTAATAATATTAGTTTTAAGTATAAGTACTTATAGTATAAGAATAAATTGCTGTGCCCTTACAGGGTCTGTATTCAATGTAATATATGAGCAATAAAGATGTTATGAGTTATGAGTTATGTTATGAGTACATTTATATAAATATGCGTACGCGCCATCGTAATGCAGCGTCATAAATAATTTAGCATAACATAATCAAATAAGAATTCTAAACTATAGTTTAGCAATAGTCCCTTGTCACTGAGACTCTGGAGCACCTTAGACAGAGAAAATCATACTGTATTTGTCTTAAGCTAGTATTAGGTATCACACCAAAAAAAGAGATGGGTATTGTTTTAGGGTTCCGTACCACAAAAGTAACCCTTATGACGTAACTCTGTCCGTCGGTCCGTTCGTCTGTCTGTCTGTCTGTATGTCTGTCACAGTACTAAATATCTTAAGAACCACTAAAGCTATCGATTTGAAATTTGGAATAGTTATGAACAACGCGAACAATGTGTCTGATTGAAAGTATTATTTTTTTATTAACTATGGAAAATGACTATGAATGTTTATATAATATTAACATTACCATACATTTCACAGGAAAAATATAATCAGACCTCTATCTTGGTAACTTTTTTTTATTTACAATTTTTTTTTCGAATTAAGTTTACAATTTAACCAACTTAAGATATGTTTATTACACTTGGAATTTCTACGAGATTACATTAAAGACACCTTTTTCAAACAATATAACAACTTTTGAAATCGGTTCACATAACAGAGAATTATCTGTGAAAAACCAACATACGTGCAATCATCGCGCAAATTAGTTAGACAATAAAACAACATTAGGGTTGAGTTTTATAAAGGTTTGTAACCATTCATCCCTATTTTTTTAGAACATTGCAAACGATATAATTATTATAATACCCCTGAGGTGATAGGTGTACTCCTTAAGGTCAGTCAAGACGGGTTGATAAAATCGACCGATTTGAATAGGGGAAAAATTGGCGACAATCTCATCCAGCATTCTCACGTTCATAATTTAATCACCAGTTTTAGATTTACGGTGAGATTCGAGCAATCGAAATTCAGAGAAGTTAGACAGATTGGGCGAAAATTGTCCCCATTTAGACTGGACTTCTCATTAAAGTTTATAAGAGGGCCTGTACATGTTGGCTTCGGCTCCACGCAAATGTCCCGACATTACAATATCAATATGTTGTTATTTAGTTTCTTTTTTAAATGTATTATATATTGCTTTATTTAAATAATTAATTAAGCAGTTCAGTTTACGTGTACGACTAGTCGATGGATTCTGATAGCATTAGACTAGCAAGAATCGTAACATCACTATTTTGACATAATGCGCCAAGGTCGTTCTACAGCCAATCAGAGCTTGTTACTAACTTCAGATGCATTGACGTAATATTTTTTGCGCGACTTACGAATAAATTATAGAGTAATTATAGGCATTATGAATATTTGTCGGTAAATCTGTTTACTATTCATAACTTTACGACAGAATACATCAATATTCAATACTGTAACATGGTGGCTAATAACTAGAAAGAAGAAGAAAAAAGTTGAAAATGGTTGTGGTAGGTATTGAATACAAATAAAAGGTTAAGAAATTATTACATTGATTACAACTCATCTCTCATAATGGGTATTGAACAATGTTTTCTAGTGCTTAAAAACGGCGCGCGCTAATGTGGGGAGGCGTCGATTCAAGAGCTAGAAACTAGGTCAAGGTGTAGCGTTGTTCCATCTCGCTCGCTCCGCGGGCCGCCGTCTATGTGCGTCCCGCTCCGAGGCCGGGCCGGTGGACTGTGTTACTGGATTAGGTCATAGACGCGTGCGTCTTAATTCCATTATAGTTTTATTGTTATTTATGTACCAATTTGCATTAATGGTTCTGTTTCCAGAGGAACTTCATACTTTAGCACTTTCCTAGTTATGGAAAAAGTAAATAGTTTGTCTAAAAGATGTTTTTTACGAACAATAGCTTTGTAAGCATTTCATAGACAGGCAAGGTATGAAATAAATGCGACAGTTTTAAAAAACTAGCTTTTTAATATAATGCAAGGATTAGTAAAAATACACGTTTATAATCATAATATTCATAATCATAGGAGATTGTCTATAAGCCCGAATGTCGGTCAAAATGCAGTTGGTAAATATTTGTTTTAAATATACACAGAATTTTCATAAAACCAAATTTATGTCCTGGGACTTGGGAATAAACAGGTCGTTTTAAAACCTTAATTAGGTTTGAAATGAAAACACTTAAATATAAAGAATCATATTTAAGTAAAATGCCTATATCTATCTAAAAATAATATATAACAAAGCAACACATTGGTATTTCAATTTTCCTAAGATTTAGTAATAAGTTTGCCTTTACTAAAATTACACAGTAATATATCTTATTCACTGGTAGAGTCGGACCAAGTGACACTACCTCACTGTGTTATATTTAAGTTGGAGACCCTAGCAGTGTCATTGGTCAATGACTCTGAAATTTAAAAAACAAACCTTTTTTCTTTCTAGTTCACCTTCATACAAATCTACAGGTAGGGAGTTAATACAAATTACAAAATGTTATCAAATCCGTTGCAACGGTGTTTATTTACAAAGGTAAACCTATAGGTATACACAATTAATAGTAAATTAATAGCAATCGTTAGGACACTGCCCATTTCTGAGAAAACTAAATCTTTACATTCAAAAACAGCTTAAGCGCCTACGAAATGAGTACTTCCTTTGGTTGTTTTTGTAATGTAACTGGTAAATGAGATCGGCTTTGTGCTAACGACCGCTAATTTATATTACAGGGTTCGTTACGGTAATGACAGTCATATTGTCCCGCTTAACGTGAATGGTCATTATTAATAATAATAAATATTATAATAATAAATAAATATTATAGGACATTATTACACAAATTGACTAAGTCCCACAGTAAGCTCAATAAGGCTTGTGTTGAGGGTACTTAGACAACGATATATATAATATATAAATACATAGATACATAGAAAACACCCATGACTCAGGAACAAATATCCATGCTCATCACACAAATACATGCCCTTACCAGGATTTGAACCCGGGACCATCAGCTTCGTAGGCAGGGTCACTACCCACTAGGCCAAACCGGTCGTTAAAATTATTAGTAGGAAAATAACATTGGCTATTACACATTGGTAATTGACAATTCGTAAACCTTATTGCAAAGACATAAGGTTCAAAATTGGTCGATTGAGAGTGCTGAAAGTTGTTGTTGATGATTATAATCAAAGTCTTTATTCAAAACAAGCTGCCCAGACATGTTTTAGTTATGCTTGTAATATAGACCTTACACTTATAAAATAAGGTAGAGAATGAAATGGAATTGTCATCTGCAGTGATCGGCACGCGGGATTTTGAGTAGAAATCTTAATATGGACATGACCTAAATATTGCGATATTGCTCGAAAAAAGTAATTCGATGAGTGTTTGTTTTAAATTCAGTAATTCGAAGAGTGTTTTTAAAAATCCATTTTTTTTTAAGTTTTGAATAAGGTAAGATTTGGAATCCCGCGGTGGTGCGCCGTTTGTGCCGCTCACTGTACATTTGTTTTTTCAGGTAAAGCAAAGAATACTGAAATAGTTTAATTTTTTAGCATGATTATGAGATAGTTATTAGATGCGGTTGTTTTAGCCCCAGAACACTTATAAAGACCGTCGGGGCAGGTTTAAAAAATGTCTTATTAGCATTATTTTTTGGATGTTAGGTACTGTTACAAGGACATAGATGAGACATTGTTTCCAGTGTGCTCGTCGATAGAAAGGTATAAAGTAAACTCAAATTAAAGCAATTTACATATCGACAGTGCAATCTGTCACGGCGAGCGAAGTGATTTGCTCGCATACATTTTTAAATCTATCGCTCCGCTCACCGCGGTAGAGTGCGATGTCAGTTTGTGTTTCGTCTAAAAACGACATAGCCCAGATTAATATGCTATTTATTTCGAAAACGCCTCACCCAAGAACAGAGCATTGTTCAATGAGTTTGCTATCGCGTGGGCAGGGGGGTGGGCAGGGGGCCGGGCACGAGGTGGTAGGTGAGCCAGCAGCACAGCAGCGGCTGCGTGACGGCCACGAACAGCAGGAAGTACACGCGGCGCTTGGTGCCGCCGGCCGGCGTGTAGGCGGCGGCGGGGCCGTACGGGGCGGCGGGGGCGGGGCCGTACGGACCGGCGGGGGCGGGGCCGTACGGACCGGCGGCGGGGCCGTAGCCGTGGCCCGCCGGCTCCGGCGCCGCGCCCGCCAGCACCTGCACGCGGAGCGTCTTTACCTGTAACAAGGTTTCAAATTAAGAACAATTCTAATATCTTCCTTCATATTCCTTCCTTCCTAAGGGGTTAAGTACGGTACCTTTTTAGGTGCATAAAAATGTAAAAAATGAGCGCTGGCTCGCCAACAAACCGCATAAGCAGTTTGGCGAGTAACTTTAAAATTGATTATGTATATGTGCCTTTGAAAAATAAATGTAAAAAAAAAACGATTTCAAATTATAAGTAAGGAATGGAAAAATTCTCACGTTCCTATTCACGTAGCTTGAGTAGCTCCATTCGTTTTGTATTAAACAGAAACGTCTGCAAGGACACTACTTGTACCCGGAGTACGGACAATATACCATCAATAAACACTCACCAGGAAGTATGACAGAGCGACGCTACAGTACCCCAACATACTGTAGTACCCCGTCCGGCCCGCGACCAGCGCAGCCAGCAAGCTGGCTATCATGGCAGTGTACTTGTACCCGGAGTACGCCAGCAGGTCTAACGTCCGCAGGTTCGTGTGTGTGTGCGTGATATACAGCGTCACGGTGTAGACGAGCATCTCGAACACGATGTAGGCCAGCGCGCTGGACGCCTGCATACTGATTTGTTCGGGGGAGAAGCGGTGCTGGAGGCCTGTAGCGAAAAAATTATAGTAAACACACCGATGTTCATCGTTATACCCTGGAAAATAAACGTTAGCGTACTTTGTGGTTTTAATAGTTATTTGTTTTACAAGGGGGCAAAGTTGTTGTTTAACCGCTCGTGCTAATATTGATACCCGAGCAAGCGAAAGATTGCAAAATTGAACTACGAGCGTAGCGAGTGGTTCGAGAAGTGGAATCTTGAGCGTTGCGAGGGTTTCAAGGCACAAGGGTTAAACAACAAACTATGAAATATCAAAAAAAATCAAACCAAATCCAAATGAACTTAATTAAAAATTTATCATCCAAAATCATCATTTATAAGTCAATTCTACTAGGTAACATAAGGAAACGACTCAAAATTTGCATCTGATTACTTTGCCCCACATGTGGATAAAATACAACTTTCTCATTAGTTTTTGAACAATCAAGAGGGCCTTTACCAGTTGGTGTGGTGAAAAATATATATTTTACGTAGTAGGACTTAAATAGAGTTCTTCAAAACTTCTCTTTTAGACTAACATGACCAACTAAGAAATTTCGTAAGAAAAAAGGCTTTATTGGTTCTGGTCAGAGACGTAGCTACCGCCGTATCTGCCGTATCAATTATACGGGGCGACGCCAAAAAAGGAGTTGAAGCAGTCGCCGTGGCCGAAAACGGTCAGGAGATAGAGAATTTTTTTTTTATACGGGGCCCTCAACGTGCGTTTTTGTAAGAAATCTTTATCCTTCCTAAGGGCCCCCAAACAAATTTTTATACGGGGCCCCGCCAAGGTACGCTACGCCATTGGTTCTGGTAAAAAATATAATTTATGCTATTACTGATGATCTTTTCATAAAGCTCTCTCAAATCTACAAAGCCGTTGCAAAGTATTATGATTATGAATACCATCATTTAAGGTCCAGAACTCCCCCCCAAAAAAATAGCGTCTTTTGAGCATCGGCGTCAGTTGCGCTAACAAACAATGAGTCGAGCAGCAGCCATAGTTGGCTAGACGCTCAGCTGCTCGACTCAACGCGCAGCGACGCCATTTTCCACAGCGCTGACTAGACATTCGATGCTCGACGTTCAAAAGATGCTAGTGTGGGGTGGCCATTAATGACCATCATATTCATTTATTAGTATTAAGCATACATTGTCAAGAATATAATACATAACTAATACAGCTACACAATAATCAATACACTAGACTAATAAAAAGTAGGAACAAATTTAGAAAATATTTAAAGTTAAAACATTAAATAGTAATTTAATAATGACACATTAGGTTAGGTGTAAAGAATAAAAATCTGTAGAAATAAGAAATAAAATAAAAATCCCATCATCTCGTAATTTATTGAATCTAATCTAAAGCAGCAGAGTGTAGATACCACTAATGATTAGGTTAGATTTATTTAATTCATAATACAGATTACATTATAAATTGCAGGCATGTCAATCTAGAATAATTCATATTATAATCGTCAAAACAGATACACAAAACCATAATCAATAAAATATCAGATCAAAAATTTAATAATCACAGGATACTAGGATTTTAAAATAATGTCAAGATAATATCTCCTGTAGAGGATCGTCAAAAACCTATACATCGTTCATAAATTCACTAACAGAATACAACAGTCTATCCAACAAAAAATCTCTCAATCGGTGTTTGACTGAATGTTTGGCTGGAAGTCGTTCATAATGAGCCTACTCATACTCCTATCACAGGGTAACACTATAGGGTTTTTTTGAGCTAAGGCCATACGGCGGGGAACAATTCTCAACCGTCCCGTTGAACGGACATTTATACCCTCAACATGAACGCGTTTGAAATCTGATATATTGTTTCCAACGAACTTAATGATTTCAAAAATATATAAGGCAAGGTGCGTCATATTACGTCACATTCACTCCGGCCAGGATACGTAGTGCGCGTTTATGAACAACTAAAACTCGTTTTGCATCTGTCGAGTTTCCCCATATTATTGTCCCGTAAGATATTAATGAGTGGAAATGCGCATAGTACACGGATCTTAAGGCGTCCCCAGATATAAGGGGTTTTAGTTTTCGCAGTGCAAACACAGCACCACTTAATCTAGTACAGAGTTTATCCACGTGACTTTTCCAGTTTAGGTGGGAATCTATCATGAACCCTAGAAACCGGTTTTCAGTACACATTGCCATTGGGGTATCCGCAATAGCAATGTGTTCAAAACAAAGACGTTCTATATACTCACCCAGCATGAATCCGGCCAGTAGTACGTAGGTGACGTAGCCCATGGCCGGCAAGTACAAGTCAGGCGCGTTCAGATCGTAGCGTGGTTGGACGGGGCTCTCTTGGTCGTATTTTACCATCCACTCCTGAAAATAACAAATACTAGTTACGCTTTACGTTAGCAAAAAAGCGGAGATAAAGCCCCCAAATTATAAAGGATTTGACTTGGCTAGTTTTTACCACACGTTTTTAGAAAAGTAACAGACAAATATAATAGTCTATACGTAAAAACTAGCCAAGACAATCTATCTTAATGCCAAGTATCAAGTTTCTAGGTCATCTGGAAGTGGATTAGGTTTTTGATCTATAAGTCTAAATAATGTGGGCTAGCGTGGGGACTATAGCCCCAGCCCTCTCGCGCATGAGAGGAGGCCTGTGCCCAGCAGTGGGACGTATATAGGCTGAGTTATTATTATTGTATCTCCTTGGATTTCACGGGCCTATAAATCCCGGTCTTTTGATAGGCTTGCATGGGGATATAGATCCAACACGTAGAGGCCTCTTGGAGAGCTTTAATGTCATGTAGAACGCCTGCTGGAACCCGTTCACGGGCGCAACAATAGACACCAATGAACCGGTCGCAACAGGCATTGGGACTATTGTAGTAAAGTGAACAGTATAACGGTCTATGGATTGAAGTTTGGGAGGACAATGAGACTGGGTTATTGCAAAGACGCCCGGACACCTGCCATAACAATGTTTTCACTAGTTATCGAGGCAGGCGGTAACTCGCCGCCCACTAGATGGGCCCCTGAAAATGCCTTATTATTATCTCTTTATTTATCTTGTGTCTTAGATAACCCCCAGGTTAGGAAACACTGCATTAGGGTCTTAGGCGTAAAAAATTGAGAAAATTTATACCATATTACTTATGGCTACGGGCGCACACCTGCCTAGTTCACCTTCAACTATCACGATGTACTGTGTTACAGCAACAAGTGCTACGAACCTTGTGCGTGTAGGGGAACAGTATGAGCATGAGCTTCCGCAGCACGTAGCGGGTATCAACCGCGAAGTAGTACCGCAGCCGCGCCACGGGCACGTAGCGGCCTATTTCGCGCTGCACGGCTTCACGCCCTGCTGCTGCTAGCTGGTTGCCGTACTGCAGCGCCATGTCCTATAATAAAAGTAGACATTTATTTTGTCTATTAAAGGTGATAAAAATGGGGCAGACCTACCTACCTACAAAAACATTTCTAAGCAAACAAGTGCGATTTTTGGATGGTCATTACAGTTTATATTAGATCACTTTTATAAGTACACAAATTTGAGTACAAAAGAAATTTTCTTTCTGAACACAAGTTCACGCTCAGACAAAATTGAAGCATGTTAGTGTCAATAATTACATCACACACAGTGTTGGCCGAACGTTAATTGGTGTTGACCATATTAACCATTACAAATTGAACCGTAAACTGTAACCGTCCGTTACGGTTTACGGTTTAATTTGTAATTGTTAATTTTCAATATGGTAAATTCTAAATAGGCAAGCCTTGGGCGAGGAAAACGCGCGCGCCGCCTCAGCCGAGGCACGTGTACACTGGCCGTTTTGGGCGCGAGGAAATTGCCTCGCGCGTATGTTCGCTCTGCGTGAATCCGCCTATTAACGTTCGGCCAACACTGATCACACGTTTAGGGGTAAAGAGGGGGTCATGAAAATGTGAGAATCACAAACTTTGTGACGTCACTTTAATTTCATCTGTAACCGAAAATTGTTTTTTTATTTTTTATTTACTGTATGGTTAACTAAACTTTCGCAATGATATTCGTTTTTATTCATGTAATTTTTATGCCTAATCGGCTTCGTGTTATAAAAATTCTGATATTACTTTAACCAATAATTTTTTTATAAAAGTAATAATAAGTAAGTAATTAGAATTTTCGATTTCACTAAAAACAAAATTGCCAAATATGTAACACTAGGGGCGGAGGGGTTGCCACATGCCTCATGTGACAACATGTGACGAGGAGGCAGGGATCAAAAAAATCATAATATTCGTGTGACCCCTTACGCCCCATGGATGATGAGGATGGAACAATAATATAAGTAAACAAAAGTGGAACATTCATTTGTAGAAATTTTCTAGTGGGAGACTGCCAGGAAATGGTCCATTAAGTCAACAAATTTTTAAATTTAGTTACTGCTACTGTTTTAATAATAATCAATAGTTGTGGTTAATATACCTCAACTAGTGAAAAATATTTTCCATAATATCAATATCCAGGGAAAAAAATAGGGACTATGTTTGTTTGCAGAAACAGTCAATTCCAACAACTTAATAATTATGTATGCCTCTTCTTGCTTATTAAGTTAATCTTCTTTGTATTGTTTTGTGCATTGAGGTGTGAAATAAAGTGTATTGTATGATTTGTATGCCATTTAAAAGTGATAGTACATACCTGTACAACAGGTTGTTGCAACATGGACCCAATCTGACCTGGTGAGACCATGGCAGCCATCGGAGACTGAGGGTATCCCCCCATGTAACCATAACCTGAAATATTTTATAGCTTGGTTACTTTTACAAAATCTTACCCTAGCTACATTGACATTTGGCCAATGATGGCTATGTCACTTTCTTTTGCAATTTTATAGGAAGTATGCAACACAATTATTTGGACAAAAGGTAATAATTAATTACATACATTTGTAGAATAAAGATTGGCATATTAGAAAATTCATTCATCAATTTCCACAATGACCCTCTTAAGGCTAATTTAGACCGCATGCTAAAACACATGATTGTAATGATACTTGCATGCGAGTTCTCATACTGTTTAAGTGAGTCCTTATTCATAAAACTTTACAAGCCCCAGTCAGTGTACTTTTGTTACAAACATAGTTATTTAATAGCGAATTCAGGCTTGTAGCAGATATATTGTCAGGGCTAGCTTTTGCTGCAACTTAGTTCACCCAGAACTCACATTTTGAAATGAACTTTTATTCCTTTCTTTCATGTTTTTACAATGGAAGCAACATGTTGCAGCTGTATACAATAATCAGATAAATTAGCCAGTTGTTTTAGTTCTAGCACAAGTTCTCACTAGGTGGCTGCTGTGCCACGCCAAAGTCCTGTCCTGCGTCGAGCTGAATGCCCTCCTGGTGCGGCGGCGCGCCAAACGTAGGGCTGTAGGGCGGCGCGGGGCTGAAGCCGGGCGCCGGGCTGTACGCCGGTGGCTGCGGCGCCGGAGCGCCCATCGCCGCCACGTCGCTCACCCGCTTCGCCTTCCGCAGACCCCCGGCCTGACCCACTGAGGAAATGTACCCACGAAAAGGTCATCAACTTTACTGATAGATGATTAACCATATGAATTAGAAGAAGACACAAGCAAGCACTCACCGTTTCTGGAAGCATTGAAATTCATTTCTAATTCAGTTTATGAGCTAGCAGTAAAGTAGAAACATAGTAAGAATCTAATTAGCAGGTTTTTCAGTTATTTCGCTGAATTAAACACATCATCAGCGACTTGTCTCAATTTTAGTTTGACGTCTCCGTGACATGACAGTCATTTTATACTTCGTTTTACGGTTGGTATTCAGAATTATGATACAAAATAAAAATACATTGTAGGAGTTTTCATAATGAAAAATTTTAAAATTTTGAGTTTTACTTTTATTTAATCTAACTCCTAAATTTTTTGTACAAGTAGTCAGTAACAATTATGAATTTAGAAAAATATTATTACGTAAACTAGAACGCAATGTTTCATTAAGGTACTATAAAAACCGCTGTTTCCTTTTTCCAGTGTTGGAAACATTGCGCCGAACTCATTGTTTTTGTCATTGGGACAGACGTCAACGAACTGTCAACGTAGTGAGTGTTGTATTACTTGTATTTATTTTTCATCCAGCGTAGATTGGTTACCTGCTTATCTTTAAATCCGTAACAGATATTAAACAACAAAAGTATCGCGTCCTACCGTCTCTTTATGTGAAACCGTAATTCTTGGTTATTATTCACTAGTGTAAGAGTCACCATGGCTCTAACAAACGTGGTGCTGGTGAGCCAGATCGCAGGATATTTCGTCGGACTGATCCTGTCCCTGTGCATCATGGTGCCGATGAGCATGCACGTTCACGAGTTTAAGTATGTATCGTATCAACAAGATTTAATCTCGTATAATTCGATGTGCAAACGTTCAAAACAGTATTGAAGTCGGTATTTGTTTGTTTATTCTTGACGCCCATCTATCTATATATCTTTCCTTGGTGTATGAAAAAAGATAAATTTAAATTACTACTACAATGCAGTTTCATTAGTTTATCTCTGATACAGATAAAAAATATTTGATTGATGTTATACATTTCTTGTGTTAGCTTAATATTTTTGTGTTTCGTAGATAAGCTTCAAACCATTTAATCACAATAACACCAAGAGCCCCAAACCCCCTTAAGAGCCCAAAACACCATGAGTACACACACACACACACAATTGTATGGTTAATTTGGTTGTCATTAATTTAAAGTGGCATTCATAGTTGTTAAGCGAGGTTTAGACTAGTAAGAACTTGCATGCAATTTTGATTACATTGCGGTATCTGATCAAACTTTAGAATGCAGTTTATCTTAGTAGTCGGCAATGTACTGTAAATTGCATGCAAGTTTTTGCTAGTCTATGCCTCGTTTTAGATTTATTGGAATTTTAATTTCCTGTCAATAAAATAAATTTCAACTAGACATTCCCAATGCAGGAGTTTGCCAGACTTTAACCCTTGGAGTGGTAGGCCGTCAACTTCCAACCGATTATGTCATTTAAATTTTAAATTTGAATCATTGAAATAAAATCCAAATTCTAATAACTCAAAAACGACATATGCCACTTGACCCTTGGAGTGGTAGGCTGGTAGGTCGACTCCTGACCGATTATGTCATTTAAATTTCAAATTTGACTAATTGAATTAAATCAAAGTTCTAATAACTCAAAAATGACATATGCCACTTGAAGAGTTAATTAATTTAGAATTAAATCAAAGTTCTAATAACTCAAAAATGACATATGCCACTTGAAGAGTTAATTAATTTACATACCAATGTTTAGTTCATTTTATATTTACACATTACCACTGGTCAAAAGTTTACTAGTTAAGTTCCAATGTATGTATTCAAAGCATTAAAGACTTTTGTGTGGTTATAGATTTAACATCAAAATGTGTGTCCAAATAATTTGTTTAAGTTTGAGTGCTGTCTCTGATTAGTCAGGAGCAATTTCTAAACATTTCTAAACAATACAGCTAATGGCTTCTTAAAGAAAAATAATTTTGATAATGGAATTCGATAATTAATAATATAAGGTACAGTCATGTCCCGTGATTGTTGAGCCATTCAGGGTTCCAGCTAAATTGACAACCATAGCACTAGTATTGATCGTCCAATCTATCTAGGATCCTAAATGGCATAACAATCCTGGAGCATGATGGTACATGTTTGCATTCAATTTTCTTTTGAGACACTAGCTTAACAAGGCAAAATACATCCCATATGTCATTAGTATGACAATGACAGGTCAGAATCTGATGAAGGGCATAAACTGCATTAGTGTGTACAGTCAGCGTCAAATACTTTTTAGCAACCAAAGTGGCCAAATAGTCCGGTACACCATATATTTAGTATGGTGTACCAAACTATTTGGCCACTTTGACTGCTACAAAGTATTTGACGCTGACTGTACAACATGTAGGCATAAGGCTATTATGATATGACTGCTTTGATATGAAAATTTTGCTAAAACACTGCTTTAATCACTTAAATGTTTTATCAATTATTTAATCAAGGGCAAATGCCATTATAAAATTCACATAGAAACTAATATATTATATTTGCGAGCCTAGACTTGAAGTAAACCTTAAAAGGCTAAAGTTGTTGATGTCGATTTCTCATTTATTTTTAATTGTTCATGTTACCCTGCATATCATGAGTATCATGACAGTATAATTTTTGTATATATTACAAATTTTTATATTTTCTCATTTCTACAAGAAAACAATAAATTCAACTCTGAATACTGTGGTGTAATTTCTTTATTCTCTGTATAACAAACTGATAATTTCTCATGTGCACAGTGGCCATTGCTTGCTCTTCTCTGGGGGCGAATGGCAAGAGACGGACGGGCAGTTCAATGTCCAGTGGGCCTCCATGGCATACTGCAACTACGTCATCGCCATCGGGGTGCTCTTGTTCGTCGTGTGTCTTGTGCAGATATACAGGTTGGTAGTGATACAGCAATAAATGGGGCAGGCGACGTGCCAGATACCATGGCGGGTCAATGTTCAAATTTAACTATTTTCTTAAATAAATTTTAATTTATTTATATCTTAAAATTATTAAAAAATATATATCTCAAAATATAAATGATAAATTAATATATATGTAATAATTATTTCAGCAGCAGTAAATATTTGTCACATGGTAAAAAAAATAACCGGTTGTTAACCAAAAATCCAAAATATATATGTATGTATATATGTATTTGAGATATATATATGTATATTTCATTATAGTATATTTATGTAAGTTTATTACTGTTAGTATATATTATTTATCGCTATTTTGCTTGTTTTAAGTTACTTATTCTGGTTTTTTTTTTTGTTTAATGCCTGCACGTACCACTGTTTCTGTTTAGCCTGATGGTTGACTGGTAGAGAATGTCTTTAGGCATTAAGTTCGCCATTTGTACTTTATTTGTTATATTGTGCAATAAAGTTTAAATAAATAAATAATAAATATCACACAGTATACTGACGCCATTAAAAACGTCTTTTAGTTTAGCCAATTGATATTATTAATTGCTTCCAGATTTCATAAACACAAAAGACCCGCTAATTACCCGCGTACCTTTCCTAGGGGATTAGAAAAGGCGCACTACCAGGGCACTCGTCACATGTAGACTCAGTTATATAAGACTTATATATATAACTTTACAGGTTATCCATGCTACTGTACCGTGACAAGGACAGCTCTTTCCTCTCAGCCTTCCTGGAGGCTACCGGCTGTGCGCTACTCTGTGCGTTGGTTATCTGTGCCGCCATCGCCGTCACGCTGGGATTCATGACCTGGTGCCGGAACATCACTGACCGCTTCCCCAGGTACTACTAACAGAGACAGCCATACCCAGACAAAGTAAATATCATGAACATCGGGTGACATCTTCATGAGGCAGCATAAAAACACGGACGCCTGTATACTCATCATCATTATCTGGACACTTGTTGCAGACCAACTATAAGTAGCATATACTTACTAATTCAAAATGTTTATTGAATTGTTTTAACCACTCACTTTAAAAATTTATTTACAGTTGTGACGTCGCGGCGGGACAGGACATCGATAAAAAGGACAACATTTCCACGAACAATTTTTACATGGAAATTGGAACTGCACAGGTAATTCCCTATTAAAAGCAGCAATTTTTAGTATGTGGAGTTTTAAGAAACCTTGTTTGCACTTTGCACTATCTAGGTTCGCTATGCTATTCAGCCGGGAAAGCTAAATACGTTAGAAAGAAGCATTAGAATTATTTTTTCTCAAACTTGCTATGAAATGATGACATGACTTACGTCAAATTAGGTCCGGAAATACTACATAGCAGGTGCGATGAGTGAAGATGATATGTAAAGGAATTTCATACTTCCTAACACACCTAGGACTGTAAAGCAACCTTCTTTTGTTTTTTAACGTCAAATTGTAACACAACGTCTTGGCCTCCAACCATCAACTAGCTTCAGTTAGCTTGGTACGGTGATCTGTTGTGCATATTCGTTGCTAAGCAACGGCGGTGGCGTATCGCGCAGGCGCGCGGACTCACGCGCGTAAGGTTGTACACCGCTGGCAGAGTGGCGAGTCGAGTAGGTCGCCACAAAACAAATTGACTACATTTTTTTGTTTTAATTGCAAGTTTGAGAAAAGCACTATACATATCTCGGCGAGAAACGGGGTTGCCGGCCGCGTATCTCTATCCGGCTTCGCTACGTTCAGCCGTATGTATCTAATTGGCCTGCAACTCTACGTTTCCCGGCCTCTATAGTAATGTACTATTTATCGATATGTTGAGTTACTCAAACAGTAGTCCTGTTTTCAGTTCGGCGCGTGGGGCGCGTTCGCCACGTGCGTGGGGCTGGCCGTGTTCTCCACGCTGAAGCTGTGCCGCTACCACCAGCTCGAGAACATCCGCGTGTCCATGTTCCGCGAGCGGCAGCGCCTCGTCAACGAGGCCCCGCCCGCCAGCACGCCGCCCATGGACGCCCGGCGCGCGCGCCAGGTCACTCCGCAAGACATCGAGGAGGAGCGCTAGGAGGCATAGAATAAGCCAAGCAAACAGTACCTAACGTTTCATGCATTTTGGTTCTAAAAACAAATATCAGTTAACGAAAATTCATGGCAGCTTTGAGTGTCTCTTCTGAATAATTCTTTTATTGCCTTTGGTATGTTGGAGCGCTCTTTAGATCGAATGGAAGACCTTGCAATTCATAACGCCCCGTCTGCCCCACTCTAAAACTGCGCTACCACCAGCTCGAGAACAGCTGTTTCAGTAGATAATTAAATATCATAATGCGGTCAGATACATCATTATGTACCTGACATGTTGGAACGCTCTTTAGACCAAATGAGAGTATCTGCAATTCATAACGCCGCCTTCCCCACTCTGAAACTCGAGAACATCCGTGTATCCATGTGTCTCATGTATCGTGGGAGCCGTCGCCGTGTGCACGGGTCCGGCCACCGGCACGCCGCCGGTGGAAGGCGAGGAGAGCGCATCGGACGAGGCCGCAGGATATTGAGAAGTGCTAGGGTAGAATAAGGACAGCTAAACAACTTCATGTAAAAGGTATAATTTCAGGCGTTTTGGTTCTAAAAGCAAACATCAACATTTCTTTAGGCCAAATGGTAGTAACTACCGTTCATAATGCCCTGCACTCCCTGTAGTGTTATCGCTACCACTAACTACGACATCCATCCATCTATTGAGGGCCGCTAGGGTATAATAAGTCCCGTTAATGAACATGAATACAACTAGATTCAAACTTTAGCTATAATTTTATATGGTGGGCTGAACTATAGTAGTTTAGTATGAAGCATATAAAACAACGCGCGGTTGCAGCTTGATGCATTTATAGATAGAAAAGTCTATCTCATTGTGCCACAGGTCCTGCAAGAAAGATGGGACTCATTTCGGCAATATAAACCTAAATAAGGTCGACTGGGAAAACTTAGAAAGCGGGATTGTTTTTTAAAAATGCTGATATCTAGTAACTAAACCACTTGGTACTTTGGCAACACTTTAACAATCCTATTGGACTTACACCTTATTGTCCATTTTGTGCGTCTTTTTTGGTTTTTGTTGCTTTAATTATTTTTTGCGACAATAAATGACTTTATTTTTTTTAACACTTACACTTAGTACCTATATAGTAGCTGGTGTAGTAGATATTTGGAACTTTCAAAATTACCCCGCTTTCGAAGTTATCCCAATGCACCTTGGTATAGTTTCTTTATTTAGATTTTGTAAGTTCTCTGCAATTAATCTATATGTATATTTCGATTAGCAATTTTTAACTAGTTATTAATGTTATTATTAATTAAAGCAATAATGTTTAACGTTTATTTAAATTTGTAATTTTTGAGAGGTTGGATTGTTTATACTACAAACCAATCCATTTAGATCTCAAATATAGGCATATTCAACATCAAAGGGGAAGGGGCATTCTATCAGTGTCGTTGACTTAATGCCCCGTATGTTCGTGTTCTTCTCTCACTCTCACTGAGTGTAAACGTGAGCGAGACGGATGCACGTGCTCGGGACCGCGGATATCATGTTTTTTTAATTTTAATATGTTGTAAGTAATATAAAATAATAAGAGAAAAATAAAAAATAAAACATTTTTAGAAGCAAGTTTCATATTTTTAGATTTTGTGCATAAATTGTTACAATTTTTTAAATTGGGTTTAAGATCTATGCTCGTGATTTTTTTCTATCGAGCGAAAGTAAAAAAATCAGGATTCGAATCGCTGACGTCCCGAAAATCCGGTCAATAGTACGTACTGGGAGCTATCGCTTTCCTCTGGGTTCAACAAACATTCGGGTATATGGCGTTTTGAAGGCACTCTGGAATGCTGCCAATGTGCGCACTAACGAGGTCCACGAAATTATGTCTTCAAAAAAGTATTAAGCGCGCACAACCTGTTTGGCGTAATAAGTAGCTCAAATTATTTAATTGCTGAGCAATTGAGAAAGTATTTCGTTAGACAATAATTTAAAATAGGCAGGCTATTCGAGATTATGTTGTGATCTTCCATGATTTTCTAATAAATTATCTATGTAATGTATAAGTTTTGCTCGTATACAGGCCAAGTCCATGTTAAAAAAATTCTTGGGTTTTGAAAGTGATATGAAAATGACTTTCTTAGAAACGAGCCCAAAACCTGAAGGTCATTTTAACATTTTATAAACAGGACCATCCTTTACTTTAGAGTTTATATATAGTTAAAATTTTATTGATTTAAAAGTCATAAATATATTTTATTTAATACTAGTTATCGTAAGCTAATGTGATAACTGATAAATATAAATGTTAGTAGTAGTAAGTTTATGTACAAAACATGCATTGAATCATTTTTATCATATTTTTTATTAATTAGACCTTTTTTATTTATTTTGTTTGTGTTCGTCCCGTAGACATTTATCTAAACACAAGTTTCTGTGAGACACAGACATTAAATACCTATATTAAACGGGTCACTCACGTATTTTAATACGAGGTAGTCAAGATACGTAGTGAAATGTTTCGAGCAATTTTCGACCTAAAATACCCGAGTGATCCGTTTTAATATATTTAAGTTGCTTAAAATTCAACGTGAATTACATTTAATATACTCTACCACCCGTAACAAGTCTAAACACAAATTGTTGTAAATTCAATTTGAGTTTGTGTTAGTAGAGTGTAGTAATTGAGTGTATTTCCACGATGTAGTGTAAGATTGTGATCTTACAACAAATGATGAACCTGCTGTGGCGTTAAATGTTAATCAATGTATTCATTCTTTCAAATATTTCTCATACAAGTGTTATTATTAAACATTGTCATTAGCATATTTAGAATTTTTATATGAACATTAGGGTGCCTTTCGAACAGAGATGTGCTATGCTATAGTTTTAATGCATTTGAAACGTAGCTGTAGCTGCGTTTCAAATGAATGAAAACAGCATAACAAGCATAGCACGTCTCTGGTCGAAAGGCACCCTAAGGCTTTGGACTGGACGCACGCCTTCGCCTTGGTCCAAAACAGGTTAATTCAAGTCTATACATGTGGACCGTGCCGCTCGGAGCCGGGCGTTATAAGTAATGTTTTGTGTGCATATCAACGTACGAGGGTCATGCCAAAAGAAGTTAGATACTCTATGGTCATTTGATCGATACTGGCCAGTTATACACCATTGTAAAGGTAGGTTATTTGCTAATAAATTCAAATATGGAACACTCGGAAAATGTTAGGATTCCTTTTTTAATTATTTTTTTTCTGGGTAATTTTGGAGGGAAATTTTCGCAACAATGGAGCTCACTCGACGTGATTTTCGTGTTATGATTTATTATGATTTTAAAAAAGGTTTAAAACCTCAAGAGTGTTTTGAACTTTTAGTTTCAACTTTTGGCGAGTCTGCTTGTTCACGTGCAACTGTTTTTAATTGGTTTGCTGAATTTAAAAGGGGACGAGAGACCTTTGAAGATGAGGCGAAGACCGGACGGCCGCCAACCGCAGTCACTCAAGAAAACGTACAGGCTGTGGAAAAAAATGTTCGTGCGAACCGACGAATTACATATGCAGAGCTCGAGCGTGAGCTGGGTATTGGATCAGCAGCATTGCAAACTATAATTCATTATCATCTGGCCCTTCATAAGCGTTGTTCAAGATGGGTGCCGCACAAACTCACCGATTTGCAAAAAGACCGCCGCGTAGATTGGTGCAAATTTATGATAGATAAATTCGACGCTGGCGAGAAAAAAAATGTATATGATATACTTACAGGTGACGAAACATGGCTATATAACTACGACCCCGAAACAAAGCGGCAGTCCACAGTATGGTGTTTTGAAGATGAGCCGACGCCAACAAAATGTCGCCGAACCCGAAGTACACAAAAACAAATGATTGCCTCATTTTTCTGCAAGACGGGACATATTGCTACGATAGTGCTAGAAGATCAAAGGACAGTCAACTCTGAATGGTATGTGACAGTTTGTGCCCCCAGAGTACTGTCAGCTTGGTGTGACAAGCGGCCGAAATCGGGAACTCAGCACCTGCTCTGGCACCATGACAACGCTGCCCCTCACACTTCTGCTAGAACACTTGACTATTTCAGCTCAAAAAACGTGACTATCTTGCCCCACCCGCCATATTCCCCCGACCTAGCCCCTTGCGATTTTTACTTATTTCCCAAAATTAAAGAAAAATTAAAAGGAAGGCGATTTGAGAACAAAGAAGATGCCCTGGCTGCGTATAATTATGAAATTTCTGAGGTATCTAAAGAAGAGTGGTCATCGGTATTTTCTAAGTGGTTTAGACGGATGGAAAAGTGTATACGTGTTCACGGTGACTACTTCGAAAAAATAGATAGCTGTAATAAAGAATAAAGTCGGTAACTTTTGAGTATCTAATTTCTTTTGGCATGACCCTCGTAACTTCGTTTAAAATGTTTACTTCGTCTTCTTGCAAGGGCAATTATTCGACTTTGCTTTACGCTCCTTTGTTATGAGATCAGTTTTTCTGCTACCTGCAATATCAGCAAATTTCATTGGTCACTCGTGATATTGAAGATATTATCTGGATCATATTACCATCTCTTTCATTCTTGCCAATGCAAGTGTGAAGTTTTACGGCCCCGGTCGTCAGTTTGGCTTGCGGATAATATAGATAGAGCAATATCGAATATAAACTTAGTTATTTTACAATCTAATCAAACAGGCAAAGGCTACATAAACTGCCAAAGACGCCAGACGAAACGAGTTATTGTAAGTTTGCATATTACCATGTGTATCCAAGACTATCAGTACTGATAAGTGTTATTAATATAATAAAACGATATAATGCCGAAAAGGAGTATTTTATTCTTACCAAGCGTTCCTATGATTAGACACTTATTAAATATTCAGTCTTACATCTATGTTGACAGAATCAGATTCTAAATCACATCACATTCATATACTTATAAACTAAATAATAACAAAGATAGAATTTTGAGAAACAATTGCAACAGAACTTAATCACTAATCATAATCAGCAGCTTTTCAGTATCCCTCAGGATTTCCAAAAAGCAAATAAAATAACGAAAATATTACACCCAAAGAAAATGGTTTAAATAACAATAAAGTGGGTCTGCCGTCTTGCTATTGAGACCCATTATATTATAGCCCCAAAGTAGGAGGCATCCTGTATACTTATACTTACTAAACACGAATCATACGCCTTGCGCGATGCCGTGCAACTAATATTAACCATTTTCCAGGCATAGAACGATTTATCGACCACACACGCGCCAATAGAATTTCAACTTTAGCGTTCCGATTTAAGGTTCAAATCAGATTAGACTTTCGGGAGATGTGACTGGTCTCCAAATGAATCATCAAAGTTTGATCAATTGAAGCATATTTGAATTTTTGAAAATAAATTGTGGTTTGGTGCGGCCTGGAAAAGGGTTAGATCTCCCGTTCATAACAAATACTTCTGCCAAAGCGGAAATTATTCCTGTATATCTTTGGCTACTAACAAACATTAAGTCACAATTAGAAGAATACGTTTAATTTTTGAGTTTAGAGACGTTCCGTGGGGCGTCTTCATACAAGTGTCTAGAGCGAGATAATCGTGCATCGTTCACGCTGTTTACTTGTGAATCTTATTACCTATGGTCAATGTTGATACTGGGCCGACCGAGGTGCTCAAAAATATCTGAACACGCACTCTAGCGCCTTGACAATAGAGGCTTTGTCCAGATATTTGAGAACACCTTAGCCATACCATATACTTTCGAACTGGAGTCTCGGACATTTGTGTGAAGACTATAATCTATATAAATCGGTACATTGATTATACTGATCGGCTTTCAGTCGGCGGCACACAAATAATTATATTAATAGAAATGATGCATCGGCGAGCACACGTCCACTAGAAGAGATTGACTGAAGAAGAGGGTCGACCCCGCAACAATATTGAGTGTCACTCTCCGGCATTAGAAATTCTAGTTTAGCGTGTATCATTTAAATCGAAACGGTTATACTATACTTATACCTTAGGTAACATAAGAAAGGAATGTAATCTAGTTTTAGTAGACGTATGCTCTAAACCAGCCATACTCAACCTTTTTTTATGAGGGCCATTAAGACGGTTTTGCCTCGTAGCTCCTCCGGGTACTACAAGCCAAATCCGTCTTTACGTTCGCACCAGGTATACCAGGACCAGGATCACCTGGCGGGCCACTTAAACAAGCCCGGTGGAGTACGGTTGCTGTAAACGGCGAGTTTAAGCAGACTTGCGCTGCGCCTGCGCCTTGCCGGGCGCGGCGTGGTGCTTGCGCGCCTCGTGCGCGCGCAGGTAGCGCGGCTGCGCGAACGTCGCGCCGCAGCCCGCGTGCGGACACGGGTGCGCAGCGCGCCTGTGCGTGCGAGCGTGTCTTAACAAATCCGCCCGCACTGAAAACGCACGACCGCATTCGCACGCGTGCGTACGATTCGCCGCATGTCTGGCGACGTGGCGTTTGAATTCCGTGCGCCAGCGGAACGCTCGGCCACACTCCGCGCACACGAATTTCTTCACTTTCTCACCCTTATGCGTCTGCGCGTGTATATACTGGCCGGCTTGGGTACGGGACAGTTTCCCGCACTGGTCGCACGGCCAGCCCCGGCCGGGCTCGTGCAGGGCGGCGTGCCCGCGCAGCGCGCCGCGCGTGCCGAAGCGGCGGCCGCAGGTCGGGCACTCGTGCTCGCGGCTCTGGCCGTGCGTGTACTTGAGATGGTAGAAGTAGCTCGAGGAGGCCGTGTAGGTCTTGGGGCAGAGGGGGCACTGGCGGACGGCCGGCGTCTTCTTGGGCTGAGGCTCATTCGTCTCTTCGACCTGCGCAGTCGACTCGGCCCGCTGATGTAGTTGAGCGGGCACAGGATTTTCAACAGGAACATCGATCCACACGGCTCTCGATTGAACGGGTTCAGGGTTCGGCTCGGCTATCACAATCGGTCGAGCGGCTGCATTCGGCTCGGGCGCTGCATTTTCCCGAACCGGATCAGGATTGTCACGTTCGCGCTCAATCGCCTCGAGCTGGTGTGGCATCTGTTCAAGGTCGTCGTCGTCGTCGTCGTCGCTGAGCCCGCCGGAGGAGGTGGTGGTGGAGTCGGCGGCGGCGGTGGTGGTGGTGGGGGCGGGGGTGCGGGCGGGGGCGGGGGCGGCGGGGGCGGGGGCGGGCGGCGAGTACGGCGGCGCGGGGGCCGCGCGGCGCTCTGCCGCGTCGTACTGCGGATACATTAACGGTTAATTCACTTACGCATATACAAGAGACATACAGTCATCGCCAAATTACATAAGAGTTGGGCATTGTGCACATTCTTCAGCCCAATCATTGTTCGTTTTGTACTTAATCAAAGGATGATTTGAAGGCTCTTTGTTGGCACCGTTGGCCATGTTTGCGTTTTCCTAGGTCACTTTTTACCACTAGGGGTACCGCTAGCGTTTTTCATAATGACACATTTACGTACCTACAGCAATTCTTTTAAGTATTATGATTATGAAATTGTATGAGCTCTCCTTTACTATTTCGATGACGTAACCTCACACTTGGACATCTGGATGAGATTAGTTCAAAATCGGGACAGGTGGCCTACTCAAAGGGAAGCCTATGCCCAGCAGTGGGACCAGTGGTCGATAAAGGGCCGACACTGATGTCGATGATCATACCTGGTGCGCGTGCCGGGTCATGTGCGCGAGGAACTGTCTCCGGGCGATGTACGAGCTGCACTCGTCGCAGTGGAACACCAGGTCGGCATGGCGGCCCAGCAGGTGGCTGGTGTAGAGGGCGCCGGCGACCACGAGGGGGCAGAACTCGCAACGCCGGTAGCTGGAAGAGGGGTGAGGTTGGTTGGGGCCGAATCGAGGCTCAATTATAAGGTAGGTAGGAGTTTATTGTAACAATTTAGGGCTAGGTAGAAATCGTATGACCGATAGTACAATTGTCAGGTGTTTTTCGTGCTACAGTACATTACTATAGATAGAGGACGGGAAACGAAGGGTTGCAGGGCAAGTAATTTCTCGCCGAAATTTGTATAGTACTTTTCTCAAACTTGCAATGAAATAATAATAATAAAAAATAACCGGCCAAGAGCATGTCGGGCCACGCTCAGTGTAGGGTTCCGTAGTTACTCTTCCGTCACAATAAGCTAAACTGGAGCTTAAAGTATAGTAAATTGTTAACCAAGGGATGAAACGGTACCTTTCACCCGAGTTAAACAAATAGGCAAATTTGCATAATCAGTACCTAATTAAAGTAAGTCTTTTTACTATGAAGGGAAAACTTTTTGCGATAACTCAAAAACAGCTAAACTGATCATGTCCGCTATAGTTTTCATTTAATGTCTTTCTTAAGCTCTACTTCCACGATTTTTTTCATATTTTTTGGACCTATGGTTCAAAAGTAAGAGGGGGGGGGACACATATTTTTTTTCTTTCGGAGCGATTATCTCCGAATATATTCACTTTATCAAAAAATGTTTCTTGAAAACCCCTATTAGTTTTGAAAGACCTTTCCAACGATACCCCACACTCTAGGGTTGAAGCGAAAAAAAAATTTCACCCCCACTTTACGTGTAGGGGAGGTACCCTAAAAAAAATTAAATTTTTAGATTTTATTGTACGACTTTGTCGGCTTTATTGATTTATATATCCATGCCAAATTTCAGCTTTCTAGCACTAACGACCACGGAGCAAAGCCTCGGACAGACAGACAGACAGACAGACAGACAGACAGACAGACAGACAGACGGACATGGCGAAACTATAAGGGTTCCGTTTTATGCCATTTGGCTACGGAACCCTAAAAATAGGATGAGGATGATGATTGCTTCATGTCCTAATGTAATAGGTTGTTCAGTACGCCGGGTTTGAATGGGGAACGAAAATTTTATTATTTTTGCGCCGTATAAATAAAGATTTCTGCATGACTGAAAAAAAAAATGTTTACCTAAATGGGTGAGATAAAAAAAATTCAAACGAAGAAGAATAATTACTACAAATTCTCGATATTTTATTTAAAAGCGAGAGGCGATTTTCACATCTGGCAAGATAAATTTGACCTACTTTCCGGTTTCCGACGATGCTGAAAATTTGCATATATACGAGTAAGTATGTAAGTTGGGTGACAATGCAATATTATGGTACCTTCGAGCTGATCTGATGATGGAGACAGAAGGTAGCCATAAGAATTATGTGATAAAACAACCTAATTGTGTTTGGAGTTTTTAGAATTATCTCGATGAGTATTCGTTGCCTTTGGAAAGAAAAGAACAGTCAGCGATAAAAGCTTGTACCAAAAATTAAATTTTTGCCAACAACTTATCTTATACCTTTAAACGAGCAATTCTTGTATATATTTCAGGTATCTCGGAAACGGCTCTAACGATTTCGCTGAAATTTGGTATATGGGGGTTTTTGGGGGTAAACAATTGATCTAGATTAGTCTTATGTTTGAGAAAACGCGTGTTTTCGAGTTTTCATGCGTTTTTCTTTCGACGCCGAATATGGTCGCTAATTTCGTCCCGCAGGCCACTGTCCGTCTGGTCCAGCGGGTTCAGACGCGGGCGGCAAGAAACAACCAGTGTTACGGGTTCGAATCCCGCCCGGTGACTAACTTTTGTTTTAGACAAGTTTAATTTAGTAAAAAAATGTAGTTAAGATTATCACCTATACACCACCATATTACAATAAATAGTTATAACCGAGCATAGCTCGGTCGCCCAGGTACTTATTACTTAAATGTTACATTTGTAAATAAATTAATAAGTATTGTTTCCCAAATGTTCACGTGCCAGCTGCTCCACATAAAACAGAACTGTCATAGAGACCATCACTGGACGAGGTACCTATACTAACTTGCTTTTATTTGTAGGTACAAATTAAAATATTTTCTAAAAATAATTTAATTTGTTCTAATACTTCTAATAGTATTGGTTGGCAACGCCATCTCTCTCGATAGCTCGGTATCACCTGAGTTGATCCAGTTAGAAGGTATGAACCATACTGTTCTACTTTAGAGATGGCTAGGGGGCGCCGTAAGCCTTCAGTAAGAAATGCATATACTTGGAAAAATTCGACCAATGCTGCCGTGACCCCGGTGGCCGAGTGGCTCAGGCACCTGCCGCGATAGCAGAGGACGCTGGTTCGATTCCAGCCTGGGGCACTGGAGGCCTTGGTCACTTTTTCTTGGTATATGACATTTATTTCAGTTTACTACAGTTGTATCCATTAGAGGAAACGGACAGAAGTATTTTAGTAAAAATATAAATGAGGAAGCATAAAACCTCGACTTCAATAGAACATTCGAGTAATGGCTACGAGCGAACTTGGTGGTGGGGGAAATACAAGTGACGCTAACGTACGACTTGGTGAAAATATGAACTTTCGTGGGACGGCAACGGCATCTCAATAGAATTTGGCAGCTGCCAACTATTAAATGAGCAATATGCCCGACAGGCCCACACCCACTAAGGCGGCGCCACAGTCATGCACGGAGCGAATACAATAACTAATTTTATGAAATGACTAAATTCTATGTTCAGGCTGGGCACGACACAGTATACACATTCCTAATGTCTAATAAAGGATATGGATAGACCAATGAAAAGTGAGTGGGCAAGAGAAATGATGTGTAATCACTAATCAGTCTTATGATACATCAGAGCAAGCTAAAGCGAGAACACATAAACCGGACCTGTTTGCGTCAGCTCAGCGGGGCTCCCATCACCAGGGCGGGCTGCGCGTGCGTCACCGCGGCGGGCCCCGGTGCGTGCGCTCGTGGCGCGTGAGCTGCGCGCGCAGTCGGAAGGTCTTGCCGCACCGACACACATGCGCGCGTTCTCCAGTATGCACCGACAGATGCGCGGTAAGCTCCGCTTTGCGACGGAATCGTGCCTCGCAGTGCAAACAGGCGTGTAGGCGATGTCCGTGGCTTTGTTTGTGCATACGCAGGGCTGCCGCCGAGCGCGAGGGGGCCCCGCAGGTGTCGCAGACATATTCGCGGGTATTTCCATGCGTGCGCTCGTGGTCTTTGAGATGGTCTCTTCTAGAGAAGGTGGCGGGGCACTGTTGACACGTATGCGGGCGTGTCTGCGCGTGAGCGGTGCGGACGTGTCTGGCCAGGTTGCCGGCGGCGACGCCGAGCCCGCAGGCGGAGCAGTGCCGCCGCCGCCGCGTAGCGACCGCTGATTTTTCTGTTCGAGTGTTTTCGTTTTTTTGCGCCGCATCTCTGGAATCGGGAGGTCGACTTTGAATCTTGGGTTCCAACAATTTTTATCACATGAGAAGGTCATAAAAAATTTTTACGCAATCTATTATTCGCATTGGCCAATAAAGTATTCGATTCTTAGTTTTTGGAAGGATAGACGCATTAATGTAATCAATGTGGTATTATGCTTCAATCATGTTTATCTCTATTTTAGTCTTCTTCTCTTTCCTTATAAAGTAACCGTATCGTTTCTAAATGCAATTCAGTAGGTAGCTAACTACAGAGGTGCTAGAACGAAGTATGATCGGTTAGCCATATCGTCCTGTAGTAGCGGGTCGGGCGGCGGGTGCAGACGGCGCGCGTGGTGGCGCAGGGCGCGGCGCGAGCGGAAGGCGGCGCGGCACAGCGGGCAGGCGTGGGCGCGCGCCGGCGAGTGCGCCGCGCGGTGCGCCGCCAGGTCGGCGCGCGTGCGGAAGGCGCGGCCGCAGAGCTCGCAGCCGTGCGGCCGCTCGCCGGAGTGCCGCAGCCGGTGCCGCGCCAGCCCGGCGCGCAGCCGGAACGCCGCCGGACAGTGCGCGCAGCGGAACGGCAGCAGCGCTATATGCGTCTTCCTGTGCGCGTGCAGCGACCCCGACTGCCGAAAACGCTTCCCGCAGAGCGTACACGAGTACGGTCTCTCCCCCGTGTGCGTCCTGATGTGCTGTTTCAGGTTCTGGGAGTTGGCGAACGTCCGATCGCAGTGTCGACACGCGTGCCGGCGGCGCCGCTCGTGGGTCTCCGCGAGATGCCTCTGCAAGCCGTTCGGCGCTCTGAACTGCTTCCCGCATATGTGGCATACGCACGGCCGCTCGCCCGTGTGTATGCGCGTGTGAAACACGTAGGTATGCGGGGAGCTGAGATGTTTGCCGCATATGCGACACGTGTAGTAAGTCTTGCCGTCTATGCGGGTCTGGGCGCTCGCTAATTCGAGTCTCGTGGCTTCATCCATGCGATCCCGTCGCATATTATTCTTGGACAAGTCGTCGAAATCATCTGACCCGTTCGCCTCCGCTTCGCTTTCGCTCGACTCTGTATATTCTGGGTAGCGGGCGTCATGTTCGTTTAGGAAGTGGTTTCTAAAGTTTAACAAGGCGTTGTAGAAGTTTGTGTAGGCGTCAGCTTTCTCGGAAGCCAGGGCGGCGAGCGGGCGGTCGTCCTCGTCGCTGGAGGCTCGGTCATCATCAGCCTGGCCGTTAACACCGGGATCGCGACTGTCTTCAGTCATTTCTGCCCAAGATCTGCAACAAACGCTCTAGTTATTGGAGTGAGGTACTTCTCACCTCAACTGTGCATGCCATAACACATGCATTGGTGTGAATGGTGCCTGTTGACTATTAATCTACTTTGGAGGTCATTTCAATCCATGTTCTGCAACAAATCGTCCCGGTTACATGGATATTTCCTGTATATCTAATACTTTCATGTTAACCTATTCTGACACTGTCGTCACTGCCTTCATAATTTTCGTCCCATCTCCTTCTTACCTTGAGCTCTTTAACTTTGTCTCACAACAATTCAAGTTGCGTCAGTATTTGGATCCGACTCCTCCTTCTTCTTCAATGAACTCTCTTGATGCGTTTTCAGATGTCTTTTTAAATGCCACCTCCTCTTAAAATCCTTCCCACAATGACAGGCGTAGGTCCGCTCATTTCTATGCGCATCCAAATGTTTTAACAACGAGTCGCGACTCCTAAATGCACTCGAACAGCCCTCGACTGTACAAGCATGTGGCCTCTCCCCTGTGTGTAAGGCGACGTGGACGGCTCGGACGGTGCGATTAGGGAACCGTTCACCACAAATGTCACACGCGAAGCGGAGTAAGCCACTATGCGCCAGCTTCACATGACTGACCAAAGCGCTGCGACTACCATACCATTTACTGCACAGTTCGCATTGAATTTTTTCCGATTTTTCTTTATGAGATCGCAAATGGACAGCCATGTTGTATTTGTTAGAGAATGTCTTGCCACAATCAGGGCATGGAGTTGGGATGTATTTCTGGTCTTTGCTTTTAGGATTGCGGTCCGTTCTTTTTCGAGTAATAGCATCATCAGCGTGTGTGTTTTTAATATGTTCGGAGAGAGTAACGAGAGAGTCCATTTTTTGGCCACAAGCCCGGCATATTATACCAGGCGGCGGAGCGCGTTCGTGCTTGTCCAGTGCATGTTGGATAAAAAGGGAGCGTTCGCTATAAAGCGCTCCGCAGCACTCCACAGCGCTATGTTCGCTGATTTCTACATGCTCGGCGATGTGAAGTCCTAAACGCGCTGTTGATGAGAATATACTGTCGCAGAACGGACAACAATGAGCTGCTAGCGGCTCTGGAGGCTTAAGTTTGATTGTTGGCGCTTCTGTTGCATCATCATCTGACTCTAGCGGTTCCTCAAACGTTATATATTGTCGTATGAAGCTGTCGACAGTATCGGGCTTAACTTGGTGCGCGTGTAAATGCTCTATAAGTAGTTCTGTGGAATTCCCTCTCCATGAGCATTTCTGGCAGGCGAATTGGCATTCGTCGCCTTCGTCCATGTTAAGGGTGTGGAAATAGTTGACGAGCACGTTCTGAACTACCGCTTTAAATTTTACGTCCCTGGAATAAGAGAGACGTAAATTAATAGAATTTTAAGCGCCATACAACAACTTAAGCCTCATTGTTGTTGGTACCGAGTTACATGTTGGCGTTTTAGCTTTGTGCGTATAAAAACTGACATCTTGCCGTTATTTCCATTGAACTTAAGGAGTTTTGAGCCGTCACTCTTACATTTGCACTACAGATAGAATTATATGACAAACGGCTATCGATTCTTCAATCTTTTATTTCCATGTTTGTCTGCCAAATTTTGAAAGAAATTAATCCTTATTTTATTTTTTTCAAACTTTGTCTAAAAACACACCTTTTTAGGGTTCCGTATCCAAAGGGTCAAACGGGACCCTATTACTGAGACTCCGCTGTCCGCCTTTACGTCCGTCCGTCCGTCTGTCACCAGGCTGTATCTCATGAACTGTGATAGTTAGCCAGTTGAAATTACTACAGATTATGTATTTCTGTTGCCGCTATAACAACAAATACTAAAAACAGAATAAAATAAATATTTTTTTCTAATCTCGAGGTTCTCATCCAATCACCGAAGTCAAGCAACGTCGGGCGGGGTCAGTACTTGGATGGGTGACCGTTTTTATAGACAATGGTACGGAACCCTTACTGTGCGAGTCCGACTCGCACTTGGCCGATTTTATTTGTAACTCGATCGCTGTGAAGGATCTCACATATACGAAATCTACTTATGCGGATTGGTCTTTGACGTCTCTAAAAACTGGTCAGAGATTTTAATGTTAAACTAAGTAACACAATAGATATGTCCAGAAAACCAGTTTTTGGCCTAAAATTGTTCAACTTTGATGCCACGTATCTCAAACAGTGACAGTGAAGTTTAAAGTAAATATGGGATACCATATTGCTTAAAGCCGTTGTTGTTAATATGATAAACTATATACAAAAACCATTACAAACCTAAGGGATTCAGATCGAAGGTCATTGGCTCCCTGCCGCCAATGACCTTCGATCTGAAGTCCCTTAAGTCATATTAGACTTGCCTAACACAACTAAAATGAAAAACATAATAAAGGCATTTGAGGTCAATGCCATCTCAGAAACAATCCAAGTTCCTACAATTTTACTTTATGAATTTATAAAATAGTAAGATGACAGTTATACACACAAAGCAAAGCAAAATTGAAAGCTATATAAGTAATAGCGCCCACTACAACAATGATGAGGCACTGCGTTGTACGGGGCTTAAAATCCTGTATTATTTTACTTCTCCCTGCAAGAATATACCAACATTTGCGTACTGTGAAGGTTGGAAACCTTCACAGTGTCGTGGTAGATAACTCTGGCAACGATTATTTGAATTCAGAACTATCGCCCTGCTGAAGGAATAAAGATCTGCAGGCGATTCATTATGAAAGCGGCAAGCATCAACGATAGTCGATATTTCTATTATACTGATTTGAAGAAAAAATATTATTATAGATTTTCAGAAATCTACCTCAAGCGTTTACATTCCCCACCTCTGATAGGCCGTATCCCTTTACAGTACTACCCCCTGGAATAAACAAGTCATCCGACACAATTGACTGCCCATTTGTAAACCTAATTAAAACGAGTTAAGAATCATTTTTGTCTTCCAACCGTCCCGACCTAGAAACTTTGCTATATTGTTACTAAAGGTGCTTCTAAATAAATAAATATTATAGAACATTATTACACAAATTTACTAAGTCCCACAGTAAGCTCAATAAGACTTGTGTTGAGGGTACTTAGACAACGATATATAATATATAAATATGTATAAATACTTAAATTTATAGAAAACACCCATGACTCAGGAACAAATATCCATGCTCATCACATAAATAAATGCCCTTACTAGGATTTGAACCCGGGACCATCAGCTTCGTAGGCAGGGTCACTACCCACTAGGCCAAAGCGGTCGTCAATTCAGTTCTAAATGGGCTATACTTTTAGGATAACGTGTGGTTGGTAACTACGAATTTCTTGCCACAGATTACAGTCAAAGCATCTAGAGGGCCTCTATGTTGCAAGTTAGGAAGAATTACGAAGGAATACACATGGTTAATGAACCACTTAAAAATATATATATAATATAAAATAGAATATATATAATATAAAATAGAATATATATAAAATAAAAAACGAGGGTGCAGAGTGCCAACCCTAAGGCAACGCGCATGTAACTCTCTTGGAGTTGCAGGCGTACATAGGCTATGGAGACTGCTTGCTTACTATGCCGTATGCTTGTTTGCCACTGACGTAGTATAAAGTACACGTCATCCTTCAGTCGACCCCTCAATGCCGAGGATCGTGACATCATGTCCTTCTATTGAAGACCAGATTCCTCCATAGGCTTCTGTTCCTCGCCAAGCGCATGGCCTCGTGCAGGTTTAATTGCATAGGTATAAAGTACACTACACTTTTTTATTTTTTATGTTATTCCTGCTTATCACGGGCGTTTTTCGATTCTAATAAGAAAAAAGTTCCCCAATATTTTTACTTTTTTCTTAGATTTTGTATGATGGTAACATAAAAATTTATGAAAATTGGAACATTTTGTTCTCCTTATTAACTAACACAAACGGGACTTAATCGCGTATTAAGTTTAAAATTTACCTCCGACGTTTCGTCTCCTAGACCACGGGGACAACGCCGTCCTCGAAACGTCCGCGATTAAGTCCCGTTTGTGTTGGTTAATAATGTGAAAAAATCGTGAAAGTTTAAATCAGTATTTTGTTCTCCTATCAGGATTGACAGAGAGATGTCATAAAAATTCCAAAATTTGATAAAAAATGTAGTGAAGAACTTTAAATAAAATGGCCCTTATATAATAGTGTGCACAATATACTCACTCGTCTGGCGGGTCCTCGACGACGCCCTCCGCGGCCGGCGCCGGCCCCTGACGCTGCTGGGAGGGCCCGGCCTGCCGCTCTCGCTGCACATATCAAACATATTGTTTTCATAACCACATATTGGCCTATTTAGCCACAATAAACTGTCTGTAATAGACAAATGGACCAATAATATGGTTTTTAATTATGGCTTTGTTGACTTTTCAAAAGCATTCGACTCGGTAAAATGGCCTATTCTGTGGATAACTCTTTTAGAATTGGGTAGTCCCAAACATCTTGTGCATCTTCTCCGACAGCTGTATGAGAACAGCACTGCTTCGGTGCGTACTGATACTACTGATGATGTGTTGTCAAATGATTTTCATCCAAGTGCGGGAGTTCGACAGGGATGTATAGTATCGCCGCTCTTGTTTAATGTTTACACAGAAGTCATAATGCGGATAACTTTAGAAAACTGGACGGATGGAGTTGCCATTGGCGGATACAGGATTGCAAACCTACGCTATGCAGATGATACCACCTTGTTTGCAACTAGTCATGCACATATGGAAGAATTACTTCACAGGATGGAATCCGTAAGCCTTGAATTTGGATTAAAGATTAATCGTAAAAAGACAAAGATCATGATAATTAAACACGTCGACAAAAACTCGCCTAAAATAACTAAGATTGCGAACTGTGACGTGGTACAATCCTACATCTATCTTGGAGCTTTAATATCAAACACAGGCGACTGTGAAGATGGGGTAAAACGACGAATGGGTATGACTAGAAACGCAATGGATAAGTTGAAGAAAAATTGGAAGAACCGAAACGTTACAAACAATACGAAGGTTCGGCTTGTACGGGCCCTCGTTTTTCCCATATTCTTATATGCTGCGGACTCTCCGAAAGACAGAGGAGAAGAAGATAGACGCCCTAGCAGGGCTGCCAGTACATAAATCTTGATTATACAGTCCAACGTCAAAAATTATACGAAATTCGATTGCATTATACGAAAACGATTATACCCGATTTTTTTATTACTTACTTCACCGACTTGTATTTTGTAAGTAGTAACTAAAATCGCTTATTGATCGCTTATATTATGAATCGCTTAGCGCTGAAACACAGCACAAAAAAGTACAAGACGTCTCACAAAAATCCATCATATATATAGAAAACACCAAAACGATCAAATGGCGAGTCTAAAGAGAAAAACCGCTCAAACCGTCACCGTATCGTATTATCAAGTTGGCAATACGTCTCTGTTAATCCCGTACTGAAATAGAAATGCGAATTAACCATTCGCGTTTTTTCGTATCCAATTATACCGAACGACTACCTATACATAATAGATACGATAATCAGTCCGATTATACGAAATTCGTATCGAATTATACGATCTGGCAGCCCTACGCCCTAGAAATGTGATGCTGGAGGAAAATGCTGGGGATATCCTGGACCGACTTTCGGACTAATGTCTCCATCTTTAAAGAACTCCGTATCAAGAAGCGCCTTTCAACTCTCGTAAAGACCCGCATACTCAGTTTTTTCGGTCACGTCTCGAGGCGAAACAACGACTCCATAGAGCGTCTAGTGGTGCAGGGTAGAGCAAACGGAAAAAGACCGCGCAAAAGGCCACCTATGCGATGGACTGACCAAATCAAATCTGCCATGAAGGGGTTCCGAACGCATTTGCCAGAATGGCCCCCAACCGCGAAAAATCGTACGGCAAGCAACATCTGCGCCTGATGTCAGCAGTTGACCACGACGCTCTGCAATGAGCACAACGATAAAGAAGAAGAAATATGGTTTCGATTTTATTAAGGTGTCACAATTTACTGTAATTATTGAGGATTTTTTTAATTGAAAAATTACGTGATATTTCTAAAAAAAAAACCTCCTCACCCACGTGAGATTTAGTGAGATTCTGGTTGACCCTCTTCCCCTTTGAAACCCTCACGTAATTAATGGACGCCCCCTAAGAGCTATAATGATTAAGAATTTTATAACATCTAGAATGATAAGTAGGATGACAATTTAGTTATTGGGTTGATTACTTATTGGATTAGACTTGAATTACAATTCAATATCAACATTGATTGGGGATTGGGAGGAAACTTATTCATGGTAAATAGCAATACAGAGCCAATACAGTAACTCACACTACACTAACACATTACAGTCTTGTGTCTTTAATTAAGAATGTTGTTAGTACCTGAGCGCGCGCAGTACGCAGCGCCGCGTCGGCCTGCAGGCTGCACGCCACCAGCTCGTGCGTCGCAAGGAGGGTGCTCGTGCATTGGAAGCACACCACTAGGGGCAGCACATCATTTTCCGTTACCTACGGAACACCAGTTACTCTAAATACACTCCTGCGAGCTGAGGTTCTTTGACATTTTAAAGTATTATAAATTCAGAAACCAAGTCATGTCCTGTAACAAGGATCAAAGTTCCTACAAAAGACTCCAGTGAGATGTTTTAATAAAATAGATTTAGATGTCATAAGACGCGCGAGGCGAATTCCTCGCGCACAATACGGCCAATACAGACATGCCTCGGCCTAGGCGGCGCGCGCATTTTCCTCGCCCAAGCGCGCCGGCTCGGCTGAGGTACGTCTACACTGGCCGTATTGTGCATGAGGAATTTGCCTCACTCATATGCTTGCTCTGTGTAGACCGGCAAAAACTATTTTAAACAAATAATTATGATATTGAGTGATATTTTCACTCAGAATATGTGTGACAGACTGAGAGGACATTCTCTGAAGCTGACACGGACACAGAGTAGTAGCAACCCAAGACGACACTTCCTGTCTAACCACATAGTGAAAGTGTGGAACAGTTTGCCTAAATCCGTAATCAGTGTACCCTCAGGGAATTATTTTAAAAACAGACTTTACAAACATTTTATAAATGGACAAAACACAAGTGCAGGACAATGAGTGCATGTATCAGTTCTAAGCTGCCTGTGCATTCATAAATAATAATAATAGTTGTATGTATAAATCAAGCCAGGCTCTTAAAGATATAGACTTTATTGTGTCTGGTCTTTGCCAACACTTTCAGCAATATGGGAGCTCTAAAATGGTAATATCTGGAGGGTTAGCAAAACAATAACTACAATTTGAACTATCTTAAATTTATTAATTAAATGTATGGAAAAAGATTGTCAAATTGTAAAATAATTTGCACAGTACCTTAATAGGCAGATGTCTCTTTATTTTATCAGCAAGGTTCATGCGCAGGCCCTCTTCACCATAGATTTGAACCACCAGCTCTGTGACAGTTGCACACACACGGCACACCTTTGAGAAGTCCGACACATCTGGACAAAATGTAACAATACATGTTAAGCATAAGAACTATAAATAAAAATGCAGTTTACTTTAACAGTAGCTTTAAAATGCATTAAAAGTGAATTTAAAAACAATCCATTGCCAGTTTTACTAATTGCTTGGTTCGGGTTTATGCTACCCTACTTTTGGTGGTACCCTACTAATGGTTTTTCCAAATTTTGCGTGAGCTTTCAGACACAACGCTTACAAGTAAATATATTATACTTAAACGAAAAAGTCAGGGAAAGGACTTGTAAAGGTTTAATCAAATTATTCTACTCTTTCAAATGCGTCAATAAAATATGGATAAATGTAGGTACATGCCGATTTTATAGTTAGTTCTAGCACAAAATAAAATAATGAATCAGTACTTACTCTCAAGATTGGTTGTGTCGATTGTCGGCGCTCCATTACCGGGCCTCATCGACCTTATCATTTCGCTTCCGTGAGGCAGGTTGCTCGCGGAATCAGGTAGAAATATCTGTTCAGTCCCGTTGCTCATTTCTTTTTACATAAGTTCAGACAAGGAGACGGCAAGCTAAGTACCTTTTTATTGTAAGAGCTGTTTCGTTTCGTTTCGTTCGTTGTTTGTGCAGCATAATCGGATCGGCGATCGGCGTTTGACAACAAACGGCGCGTTTTGGTACGTCTCTTATTTTTTTTTAATAATTTTAAAAACTTTTCTTATTCTTAACATTTGAATATATGTTGAATTTCATTCATTTATAATTCATATTATTTCATGTTTTTTTAATGTATAAGAAATCGGCAATGAATTTTAAGTTTGAGTTTGAAATCATGAAATCAATACATGCAATAACTATACGCTTTTAATGGCGGCAAGATTTAAAAAACTAAATTATATTTTATAATTATTAAAATAATCTTATTAAGGTATTTATTAGTTTCAAGCTATTGAGAATCTTTCTGTTTGCTTCTTGCAGATCGCCCAACGGCCGCAAATACAGCCGGCGTTACCATCATCGTTTTGTTTTTATACGTTTGGATAACTTGCTGTAAAAAAATAGTCGATTAAAGCTTTGTTTAGTAAGAATAATAAGTTGTATAGATATTCAAGTATTTCCATTGTATACTTACTAGTACGAGTTTGATGAGATAGACAGCGAAGGTGAGGAAGGATATGGTCATGAGGGCGCTCTCGGAAGAGGGGAACTCAACGTGGTGACCGCGAGCCTCTGCGGAACGCGACCAGCGGCGCCGGCGCGCTGCACTGCCGCCCGTGTCGTCCGGCCACAGATACTCGATGCGATCTTCTGTCAATTTGTTACTTTTTGAATCTAGTTCTATTCATATCAGCAGGTTAACATGATAAGTTATACTTGATTTACGCGGCGGAATAACAAAAATAAAATGCACGCATATAGATTCTGTACGGAAAGAGTAGAGTCGTGGAATGTACCTACCTAAGCCTTTCCACATACAATATGGTAGGATCGTGTAGTTGTGGAGGATGTGCTATATAGAGTGCGAGCCAGGAACAGATTTCCATGACCAATCGCCTCCTGGGCGAAAACTCGTACCTTGGTTAATGGCTATGTACGATGAACCCTCTTGGACGTCAGCTGCCGCTCCATTGGTGGATTAAGGAATGGCAGCCGCCGAAACACGTAAAAAGAACGTTGTCATCGCCTCCCGTTTAATACTTTATCAAATGATAGTTCAGATGCTATTGTTACTTTAAAAAATCGTCAGCCGGTTGTATCGCGGTGGTAAGAACGTCAGCTGGTCGCATGAACATATAAAAATAAGTGCTTTACCTTTTTATGACAGTAATTAAAAAATATGAAACTTTGCATGTAGCATTCCATTAGGCATTCCAATTAAACGGTTACGCAATTTACACATCACGCATACTTTGCGGACATATATAAAGTGGTAAGGCGCGTATTTTTTACATGTTCATGTCATCAACTGACGGTCTTTCCATCGCGATACAACCGCCTGACTGTTTTAGGGTACCGTACCAAAAAAGGTACGAAAGGAACCCTTATGGTGCGACGCTGTCCGTCCGTCCGTCACACCGCTAAATATCTCGAGAAGAGCTTGAAGATCTTGACGCCAAACGTCAGCTCCGAAAAACTCGGCCCAAGCCCTCCTACAACTATACATACAACTCATCTGGACAGCTCTACTGTGCTCCGTGCAGCCGAACTTTCAATAAATAATATTTAAAAACAATATTAATAAAAAAATAAAAATAACTTGTCAGGATGTCGCCGTCGACGGATACGTCTGGGAGGACATCATCATCATCTCGAGAACCACTTAATCTATCGATTTGAAATTTGGAATACTTATGAACAACGCTAACCCAAACACATCGAAAGTATTATTTTGTTATTTTATTTTTAATACGAGTAACTATGGGAAATTCCCACTATGAAGAGGGGGCAAAATTTCAAAGTCTGGTGACTAGGTCAAGTTGGGTATCATTTGAAAAAGCATAAATTGTTATTATTTTTTAGTAGGTAGTGGAAAAAAAATGATTTATGGAGGAAAATGTGAAAAAAGTCAGCCGGGAGGCGATTATTGACGATATATGCTCCTTGCCCGCGGTCTAATACCGCGAGCGCCCGTGTGGGACAGAACATACGTAAGCGACAAAATTAAGAACAAAAACATTCCTGACATCATACCAAAAACAACCTTCGTAATTTGGTCTTTTGTATAAAGTATTTGTAGCAGGTATAGCCGTTAGGTATAGGTTCGTAATAGTGGTTGAGGGTTGCTGCAGACAGAGCCCAATGGGGACAGTTGGAGGAGGCCTATGCCTTACGGCATACCGAACTTAGGGAGTGAGGGATATACTATAATTTTAAAATACTCATTAGAAATTTATATAAGTAGTTCGGAATAAATGGCTTTATTATACAGGGTACTGCTCTTTAGTTACGTGTAATATTTTGAATGTTATGAATATATAGATCATACTGAGCAACTTTTACAATGGAACCAACCCCGAAATCGCAAAAAAAATTACTCTCCCATGGAAAATGTCAAGGTCGGACAGCATACATTTTGACTTTTTTGAGCCATGTTTTTTTTCGCGGTTTCGGGGTTGGTCTCATAGTAAAAGTTGCTCAGTATGACCTATATATTCACCCCATAAAATAGTGCAGGTGACTAAATACACCCTGTATAGTTTCGTAATATTTAATTTAATAATTCAACTTATTATTTCATTTGTTTTGGGTTCCGTACTTCAAAAGGAAAAACGGAACCCTTAATAGGATCACTTTGTTGTCCATCCGTCCGTCTGTCTGTCTGTCAATACCCTTTATCTCGAACGCTTGGAGGTATCGAGTTAAAATTTAAACAAGAATTTCACTTGGTGGTCAACTGGGCCCGAAGAGCACTGAGCCCACGGGCTATTAAATACTCTATTAGTCTACAGTCCTTTGAAGCTGTAAGAAAATCAATCTTCTAAGTTAACGTACAAATAAGAGACGTCCGTTTACGCAGCTAACACTTATATTTCGACACTCTCAAGGGAATCAAAATTTATTGTACCGTTGACCTAGAACTACGAAATTTTGCAAGTAATATCGTCTTATTCTTACCTATGTTCACCATGATGGTATCCTTCAAGTCCTCCAAATACCGAAGCTTGCTGCTGACACTCTTTCGCGTGTTTCTCGTAATGGTGTCTGCCACAACTCTCGTGAACTTCAACACATTCTCCATCGTGTTTGGCTTCGTGCCGCTAGTGCCGGGTTCGCCATTCTGATCCTCTTCCGAAATATTGGAGGGTATTTTATTCAAAGAGCCGTTTTCTTCTGCGTCTACTCTTCTTACAGGACCGTTAGTAGGATTTTTCGATTGGATTTCATTTCCTTTCGCCCAAATATTTGTAGGTGATTTACTAACAAAGTGGATCTCGTCGTTGCCGTCATCTTCAAACGTCTCTTCTTTTGTCACGAACTCAGGTTTTTGATCTTCAAAATCTTTAAACGGGTTTCTTATTGTGTATCCTTTCAGCTCATGTGTAAGATCGGTTTCCTCGTACTTTACTTTAGCTGGTTCTTCGGTTGTTAAATAGACTCTCTTAACGGTACCGACAGTCGGGTTGGGGACTCTGTGAACTACGCCTTTAGTCCAATGCTTTTCTGGTGACTGGTCTACACTAAAGTGCGATCCCTGGTCTATAGAGTGATTGATATAAATCCTGTTGCGTTTGTAATCTGCCAAAAAGCCAGGTTCCGTTGAGAACTGTGGCAACCTTTTATTGTCATCGAAATCGGTAGGCTCCGTTGGGAAATATGGCCTCCTCTTTTCTTTGTACAGCGCAGGTTCTGTTGAGAACTGTGACTCCTTTTTATCGTATAAACTGTGTTCTGTCGACGATATATGTTTCCTCTTTCCATCACCAAGGCTTGGTTCCTTTGAAAAAGATGGTCTGCGCCGCTGTTCGTGGAAGTCAAGGACATCTTGCACCTCACGATGGTGTGTTGGTTTGTGTAGTTGTGTGATCTCGACCCACTCGGCGCGTGTGTGCGCGAGCAACAGGAGGACGAGCAGCATGTCGACTGACAATGTTGGGTGCATTGCCTCAATAAGTTAGTCTTGTACTAAGTAATTTGATCTTTACCGCGTTCTAAATAAGGATCTCGGCCTGTGACCGAACTAGCATTAGAGACGCGCGTCAACTGTGCTGTGACACGTCACGCCTCGATCGACGGACCGTTACGATGATGTAGGGGATCTTAATAATAAGCATGTTTGAAATTGGTTTTGATGAGATATAATGTACCTAGGAAACGAAATCGAGAGTGCTAGAAACTTGTAAGCTGGGAGAGATCGCTTAATAGCGGCAAGACCTGTTGTGACTCTAGATTCACCTTATAAAACTGCTTTGAGTATTACTGAATTCTGCCGCCAGAGTGCAGCATTAGCACAAACCGTAAACAGTTTTTTGACAAGTTTTCACAAATTAGGGTAACGGCGGCTATTAACGCGGGTATCAAAATCGACGTCTAACACCGCGGTGTTTACAAATACGCATTTTGCAAGCAAATAGATCTATTCCCTAAGAAATAAAGAATACACAAAACAAGCTCATTCATTGGTCTATTGTGCCCATTAGTGTGCATTTGTGTGAGTGTAACAAAAAACTCGCGATTCGTCAGTTTGTGCGACGGCGGCGCAAGAACCGGTTGTTCCATACAGACGCGTGACACCACAGGTAAGTGCACTCCAATCTTACTTAGTGTTTTACGTAATAGTTATGGCAAATAAACTAGTGCAATGCCTTTTAAGAGGTTGTGTATTGTTTTCTACACGATTTTGATTACTTTTAACTTCGTTTTTGACCGGGAAATACGTTTAAAATTGAAAATAAAATACAGCGGTGATAGGCGCCAATTACTTCTATGGTAAGTAATTCCGTGGTATGCCACGGTAATAGAAAAAGTGGTAGTTTTGTTATTTACTCTTTAGTTTTGGTACAAATTATCAATTTTATAATTTCTTTTATTCATTCCAATCTTGATCTATTCACGCTATTAAAGAGCTATTTCCGTGGTATGGAAAGTATTCAACTAACCCTTAATTTTTAACAAAAACTTCAGCACCGATTTCCTTCTTTCTATGGGAACCCTTAATCTGTCAACTTTTTTTATTTTGACTTAAAACCTAAAATTTACTTGCCAGTTATGTGATTTTGTCTTTACAAAAAGCTTGTAATATACGTGTTTGATTTGATTTGAATAACCATCTGTGTTTTATTCTTTTTATGGGTCGGAATTAGGTTTGATTAAACTCCAAATTAAGCCTATTACCGATGGTATGATCAGATTACCCTCGGTAATAGAATGTATAGAAATCTATTACCGACCCAGAGAAATATCGAATGGGTCGGTAATAGGCTCTTAAAGAGTTATCTATTACCGAGTGACTATTTGGTATTGTATTGAAATATCGCATTTAGGGTAGGTACCGCAAGTACAGATTTCGTTGATAAAATTTAGACTTCAGTTATCATTATCAGATTTAAATTCTTCTGTTTTCTGATTCAGTTATTACTCTGACAGACAAGGAAGGGTACCCAACTGCCGGACAATTCCGATTAGATTTTTTTTTATATAATTTTATTTATTCAGTAGTCCAAAATCTCAGGCATGATTTTTTTTAGCTATAAGAATCAGCAATAAGAAAAGTACTGTGATTTGTTAGTTATAAACGGGTAAATTATAACACATAATATGTGAGAGACTTTATTTAACTTAATTACCTTATCAAAAATATTAGAAATAAAAAAATCATGTTTTTATATATAGTCGAAATTTTATAAGGTGCACGTTTACCATTTCACTGTGGTAAACTGTCACTTAGGTGGTAAACGTCCAGCTTATAAAATTTCGACTATAATTTACGCTGTGCCTTATGAGAAAATGTTACTTTCTTGTTTTTTTTTGTGCAGCTAATTATGTCAGTAAGACAAATTCTTATCAATCTTTATAGCATTTAAAAATTACTTTATTTAATAACAGGCAGGCCTATTTGTCATATACGTCCTTAGTAAAACTTTACTAACAATATTTTTTGTTGTTTTACATGTAAAACATTCAACTTATAACTTGTTATACAGGTACTCGTGGGTACTTGGTAAGTTAACTATTTAATAGTATTTGATTGTGCCAAAGTGTAATTATAATCTCTTCGAATATATCTCTTATTTTTAAACATACTCCTATAGTTTTATTTTTTATTTTTGTGTCATTATTAAACTTAATGACACAAAAATAATATACAGAACCCACGTCGTTATTATTGTTTTAACCCTCGGTATTAGGTTTCGAATTTTGAGTTTGGTTTCTATTAACGAGTGCAGAAAAATCATGCCAATTGTACCCTCGGTAATGAAAGCTCAATTCGCGATAATAGAATCACAGCCTGTCCCTTGCCACGGTAATAGAAGATTTGGTCATTTTGGCTTCAAAAAATATTTTAATACATATAATAACCCAAAATGAATCCAAAAACGTGTGAAACGGAAAGTTCATTAAATGCTCTGATGAAAAAAAAATATTCCTGGCTGTTAGACAGCATTGATACCCTTAATTTTTGGATCTCTTTTGAAAAGTTCCTTAACTACCACGGTAATAGGTGCCTTTACCCTATTTGTTACAAATAAGGACATTGATGCTTCAAGGCGATTTGTTTATTGTTTGTGCTAATACCATACGCAGAGTTTTCCGTAATATTCCCTATTAGTCACAGTTGGTGATCTAGACGTATTATATGGGTACCTAACTACCTATATGAAAAAATAATTACACTTTTTATTAAATGAACGTGACCTTTTCGTTTCAATTAAAACATTTTCGTTGAAGTAAGTATAAGTAGAAACAAAGTATTCATTTTATTTGCAAATCTTATAGAAATTAGAAAATAAAAATCGCAAGCCAAATTGTACTTATTTATAATTTGTAGAGGACCTCAAAAAATTCTAGGTTTTATGCACTGGCAACAATTTGAATTTACACATTAAAAATACCCGGTTTAACCGCAAACTTCAAAATATCAAATCTTTGTCCCTTATGTGTTTTAGTTTTTATTTATTATTTATTTATTTCCACACTTACAACTATCTTTACAGGTACTAGACCTAAGACAATAGTAGTGTAGGTAACTATTAATATACATATATGCGCACCTGCAACTCGTTGTAACCCACCATGCCCAGGACAAACAACGTGGGATACATAAGAGGGTAAAAAGGATATACTCCATATTGCCGTAAATACAAAAAACTAATAAATTTATTTTGTATGCGTTCGACCTTTAACTGGTACTTCGCCTCATGCGGAGCCCAAATGACAGCGTTACATTCGAGGCTGCTGGGGACGAGATCATTATATAAAGCCGCAACTGCAACTGTTGTACTGATAGAGATGAAGATAGACAAATATTGTGTTTTGAATTAGAGATTTATCTTGTGTTTTGAATTAGAGATATTGAAGAGCCTTTAGCCTTGAGCTGTTCAGAATCTATCAAGTTTCTATCAACTTTGTGAAATTATCGATACTTAAATATTCTTATTCCTTTCTTTTATTTTGTTTAATTAGGTACTCACTTGCATGTGTTATTCTTAGCTATATAATAAATAATACAACTAAGTAGTGTATAGATATGTGTTCTTATAATTTGATAAAGTTTTAAAACAATTTCTACAATATTTTAGTCATCGAAAAGATTACATGAGAAATATAAATGAAAAATTAGTTATTATGGAAGGCAAAATCAAATGGTTGACAATTTTTAAAACAGCTTAGGTGCTCTGAAAAATATTGAAGAGCTGGTTGGAAAGATTGATAGGTTTATATTTGGAATCGGAACTGTCAAATACATTATCGTCTTTAGAACGTAGTGATTATATGCTCTTTGCTCGTCTTTCACGGAGCAAGAAAAAGATATGGAACAAATTGATAATATAGATCGAAAACGTTGAACAATCCGAGTAGAAGGATACGATTACGATGCTGGTTGGAATAACTACACGGTGAAAAATATAGATGGAAAGTGTATCGAGGTAAAAGAAATAAAATTTAAAAATGAAGAAGCTGATAAACCATCCAAAAGGAAGAGATTGTCCAGGTGGCTCAACTCTGTGACGTTTTGAAGCAAACAATGGCTCAAATGATGGAGTTGATCGAAACTATTACACCCAGAGTATCTCTTGATAAATCTGCAAGTTCCATTTGAAAACCACAGACTGTTCAGATATCCCCAACTTATTTCAGTGAAAATCAAATCAACTTGTTAAACAATGAGCTGAAACAAATTGCAGAAAAGTACAAGTGTACAAACATCTTTCCAGGTGTAGAATTCCTGGGCCCGCAGAAGAGCATTTAAGTTTATGAAGCAACTGCTCAACGGTGTATCTTTTGCGCCCACAGAAGATAATCGATATGCTTTTCACAACTATCATGTTCTAGTAGGAGTAGGTGGATTTAAGAGACATGTGGTCCAAGAATTACTCACAGAATATTATCCTCATTTAAACTTAAGTAATCTAATTGAAGCAGTGCTGAGATCCAATAATGAAAGGAGAGATTTGTCCAACAAATACTATTGGTATACACCACAGTATTATTAAGACCGACTATAGTTTAGACGTACAGAATATCTATGTTTTATTCATAATTGTGTCTTATGGCAGTTATTAAGATCTCTATCCCTTATACTCTACTAAAAACCTACCGTTTGCTATAGTGCTTATACTATATACCTATATAGTATATATAGCAAAATTGAATATACCCCTATAAGTGTTGCTTATTGCAGCTTTGTGTAATGACAATTATAATTGTTTAAGTTTTAAGATTTTTTTGTCCTGCAGCGTTTTATTCAAGAATGCTATTGTTTGCCCTGACAATACTATTACCTATTCACAATACTTGGAATTATTTAATACAAGCAAACAACAAGCAATACAAGCTTGTTTTTATTGAAGTTCTTAATAGTTAATTAATATATTAATAATACCCTACATATATTAATATATTCATTATATATGTTTATATATTTCAAGGACCTCGGAATCGGCTCTAACCATTTCGACAAAATTTGCTATATGAGGGTTTTTAGGGGCTTTCAAAGTCGCTCCCATTGCAGAAAAGATGGCTGAAAGTCGTTTGAGATGGTTCGGGCATATAATGAGACGCGACAAAGAGTATGCGGTCAAAAAGCCCTTGGCCATTCTAGAGAAAAAGAACGGCAAAGGGAGGTCGCTTACCACGTGGTGGACAACCGTTACCAGGGACATGGAGCGGGCGCAGATCAACGCCCAGACAACCCAGGACAGAAAAACCTGGCGCCTTCGAACGAGGACGGTAACGGGACAAGGCAAAGTAGAAGAAGAAGAAGGGTTTTTAGGGGTGAACAATCGATCTAGCTAAGTCTTATCTGTGGGAAAACTCTCATTTTTGAGTTTTTATATTTTTCCGAGTAAAGCACGGTCGCCCAGATATTGAGAAGTTATGTATAGGACTACAAAATGCCATAAGGAAGCACGGAGGCAGCATATTTCACCCTTCCCCATATGTAACACACTTACAAGAAACCAAGGCCCTCAGCACACGGCGCGTAAGCGTAAGAGACGCGTAAGCGTATCGTAATACGCGCGTAGAACGAGAGCACTACGGGGACGTACAATTTCAAACAAGTCCGCACGAAGCGTCGTCGTAGCGTAGCGTATGAGAGTGCTGTCGTCATAACGACAGGCGTGGCGTAATGCACGCGTAAAAAACAAAACTTCTGACATAATCAAACAATAAAAAAATCTTCATCTGACGAGAAAGTAAGATCGTAAATACATCCGCCGAAAACATCTGACGCCAGCGATTACATGATTTCAACGAATGAGATTTCACTTATAAAAACGAATAAAATTTTACTTATAAAAACGAATACGCTTACGCGATGCCTACGCGACGCTTGATGCCCAGAATTCTACGCGTCTCGTAATCGTAACGTTTTTACGATACGCTTACGCTGACGCCTCGTGTGCTGAGAGCCTAAGAAATCTTGTCATCCATACCTACTTCCTTAACTTCATTTCCATTTCTGATTGTATAGAACATAGGTATACTATGTCACTAGCATACCAGCTTGTTTTAGGAATTGTACATCATAATGCTCATAGTGTGATCTCACGTTAGACCGCTATTAGTCTCTCTACACTCTCGAAAGTCATTTTCCTGGTCACCGGAGCGTGTAATTGATATTATTATAACTGTTTGGGAGCAGCTCTTTAAAGAACCATGTACAGTGAAGCTGGTAAATATTGACACGCACAAAGTGCCAAAAAGATGTATACACAACGTTATTGTCTTGTTGAGGGACTCTATACGTATTTATGGCA